>NC_141879.1:50634444-50789305 GCF_056163025.1 Triticum urartu
ACTAAAGTACCAAAGTTATCTATCCTAGCTGCACCAAACTATATTTTTCTTGTTTTATAAATATGAGAGATATAAGAATGTGCAGCGGGCATAGCTTGTACTCATGCTTGAGGATATTTGGGTTAGGCTCCTGGACTGCCACATGGCCACAGTGAAGATGTGACACTTGTGGTTATCTTCATGTGGCATTGGTAGTTAGATAAACAGAACAAAGCTGGAGTGAAAGGGTGAGTTGTGTCTTTGTTGGCAGGTACATCAGTTAGTGCTCTGAAAATCGGAAGTGATTGCCAAAAAAATGTGCCAAACATTGAAGTTGATTTCAGTTCCTTTGCATATGTGTTCATCCTTCTAGCATAAGAAAATAGGGTGCTTTGCTTGGAAACATTGTGGCTTAATCTTGGAAGGCGTTAAGTTTCCATACATGATGGTATTGATCAAGCCATCCCTCTAAAACATGATACCCTCTTTCACATGCTTCATCGTTTTCTCCTCTTCTTGGTGGACCTTGGTGCTCCCATGGTGGCGAAAAGATGCAGCGGTGAGCGACTTCTGGATGATGGTGCATGCCCTCATGGACCTGACTTGGCGGTCCTGAGTGGGGGCGCGCGTCTTCCTGGCGTCGACTCGACTTCGGCGAGCATGGTGCACCAGGGTGGCTGGCCAGATCTGGTGGACCTCGTGCCCAGTTCTGGAGGTGTCCATTCCTTCCTGCTGAGGCACGACACTAGAAGGGAGTCCTATGGTGGCGTGGTGCAGCTTGGCTGGTTGGTGGTGGCGCGAAGAGTGCTTGGTAGCGGCACGGTGTCCGTCGGCTTTGCGGGTCGGATCTGGGCCCCGGAGGGCCTGTGACACTATTCCTGGCTATGGTGGGCCTGCAACGTCGGCGATCGGCTTTGGTGGTGGGGTGGGGGGGGGGGGAGGGGAGGAGGCTTTTTGGTGCTTCACTTTGCCTCAATGGCGCGTCATCTGCCCTTCCCCGATGCACGGCAGGGTGACCTGCCCTTGCCTATTCTAGCTGGGGCTCGGTGGTCGGCTTCCTCTATAGCTCGTTGGTTTGCTGCACTGATCCAGATGAAAACCTTGCAATTACCTTGTCGATGCCGGCGGCAACGATGTCCTCAGACGTCGTTTTTCCCCTTGGGGGTGTCGTCGTGGATTTTGTGGCAGCTCCACACCAACGCCTCAGGCTCCGGTGAAAACCTTAGATCGAGTGATGCATGATCAGGCGGCGGCGGTGTTCTTGACATCACATACTCCTTGGAGTCATCACTTTTGGAGTCCCTGTTGCTGTTGTAGGACCGTCTGGCTGAGGGTGGGGCTGGGTTTGTGGTGTCGTCGGCGGAGGCGTGTGAGGGTGTTGGTGGTGGCGTCTTTGGTGGTGTTCCCTGGTGTTGGCCATGTTGTTGTGTGTGTTCAAGAACCTCTCATGGTGGCGGTTGTGTTGCGGTGAGCTTACTTCTCTTGTGTTCTTCCGGTTCATCTTTGCTCTTCTATGACGCAAGATGCCTCCCCAAACCTGCTAATCCCTACTTCCCATGGCGGAGCTCCGAGTCAAGGTTTGTATTGTCGTTGTTGGTTCTATGCCGGTGCGGGGCATTAGGTTGCTTTCTTAGTCTTGATATTGTGATCCCTCGACGACATCCCACATCTACTTGTGCCTTTTGTGGTGATGGTCCTTCGTTCTGCTGGCTAGGTTGTGCCTTGTCCTGGGCACTCTTTCTTCTCCCCGTCATTTATCATTGATGTGCATCAAACTTTTCTCATCTTTTGTAACCTTTGCTACTTGTACAGTTTTCGGCCCAGTTTCCCTCCTAAACAGGTCAATTTGTTAAAGTTTTCGATCATGTTTCCCTTATAAACTAGATCAACCGAAACTTAAGGGGTGACTCTTGGCTTCGGCAACTTTTTGAGCAATATATTCATGTGGGGAGGGATCCCCCCCCCCCCCTCCCAACCGTTCAAAAAAAAAAGCTATGCATATGTCATTGCCAAGAACTTTCATTTAAGAGATTATCTGAGATTTGCATAATGTTTTATGCCTGGGCAGGTCAACATCAACACTGGCCGCGACCAGTGTCGGGGCAACGATGAACTGACGAAGAAGGCGGTTCGGGTAGATTGGAGCAAGACATCGACATCGGCCACGCCCAGAGTAGGAGGATGGGCCGTTGGGACAGAAGGAGGAAGACGAAGAGGAGGAAGAAGATGATCACAAAATTTTACCACCAAAAAAAATACAGGCGATTGGTGCATAATTGCTCTCATAGTATCCGCTAAAGAAATTCATAAAGGCAATACATATATTCGAAGGACTGTCACTTAATCATCAGTTTGATTTATTTTTCTATATTTCGCCTGTAGCAATGCACGGGCATTTTACTAGTGGTAGATGTATGTATGCTCAGAGTATATATAAAGTCAGGCAAAACTACCGTAGGCCTAGTGATTACCTTAACAAATACAGTAGTCTATAACAAGTAAAACACAGATGAAACCCCAGACATCAATCAATCTTGTGAAGTTCTAAGAAAGTGAACACTGCTATGCTGGACATAGAAGCAAGGTGGGGCATCAGCCTGAGGCGCTCGGCTGAAAGGGACGCCATGTGGTAAACTAACGAACAAATTATGCAGACAAGTCTCGCTAGGTTCAGAAGCAGGAAGCGGCGGTAGATAAGCTCGACGGACGCACCTCACGGGCTCCTACCGGGCCTGGAAGAACGAGGCCGCGGCGGCGGCGGAGGAGGAGGGGTCGGGCACGCGCGGCGGAGGGGCAGCGCGGCGGCGGAGCGGAGCGCGCGCGGCATCCGACGGGACGGCGTGGGAGGCGAAGCAGGAGGAGGGCGCGCGCGGCGGAGGAGCGGCGTGCGGGCGGTCGGCGGCGGAGCGAGAGGGTTGGGGGAGATGCGACGCGAGGGGGAACAAATCCTGCGTGCCCGAGCCGCAATTCTTTTTTCTTCTCTCCTTTTTTCTCGACGTTTTTCCGACCGAGCGAGCCCGAGGTGCGATTTTTCTTCTTCTCTTTTCCTGAGACCACGGTCGGGAGTAACCTAGAGCACTCGGCGACTCCACCCATCGAAATCATGTCCACTGCTGCACTGTCTCGGGATGTGTGCAACATAATTGTAAAATAGTTTTTCCCGGCTATACACGACCTGTAGCGTATTCTTAAACAATTTGTACCTGTCCATCGGCATTAACTGTAACTGCATAGGGGCCCATTAGAGCACTGTACAGTTCAGCCATCATAATCAATTCAACACTCATGCATATACCTTCACGAGGTAAGTCCGACCCCAAGAAGACTGCATTGCCAGATCTGAGGAGAGGGAAGAAAGTTCTCAACGAATCATACTGTTCTTCTTCCACAACGATCTACTATCCCTTTTCTTTAACCAGACAAGAGATATTGTTTTGGTACAAGTCCAAGGAGTTGTAGATCTTGGAGAAAAGATATGATTCCGTTGCCAGATCCCAGCTCGATCCACGAAACGGCTCGCTAGATCCGGGAAACGGCTTCTATGGAAGGTAAACTAGCTTGTTTTTAAAGAAAATCATTCATATTCTTACTGCACAACCCGCTCACTAAAAAGATTGTTGAAACTGCTTCTATTGTGGTAAAGCGATGGAGTGTTGGCTGGTCAGCGTGGTGGGACATGGTACATTGAATTGGCGTGTAATTTCTGCAGTCATTTAATGTATGCATGGTAGTTGTGAGCAAAGGGCTGAATGCATGCTGTGCACGGGACGAAATGAGATATTTGAGCTGTGTGTGATAAAGGTTATTACGTCGATTAGTTATATGACAGTACAGACGGACCTTTAATTTGAGGTTTAAGAAAAAATCAATTTGTGTAACAAATAAGTCCTAGCAGATGAGTACATGCAATTTTATTTTAATAATTTGAGGGGAGTGTAGCAGAGTGACGGAGAGAAAAGACAATAAATAAAGATTTGCTAAAGTGAAAATGATATTAGTATTGCAAATGAGTAGACGCGGAACATGAAATATTAAATAAATTGCATGGTAATTGGAATTACATAGTCCGTCTAATGGGGGCAGACAGTGCTTTAAGACTCAATGATTACTTGATTTATTGTCTACATTTAACAATGTTTGGTAGTTGGGAAGATGGTGGTTGGGGAGATGGTGCATGTGGGCAGTCTCGCGTTTGGACAGAAGTTTCTCTGCCTAGGAACAGAAACGCGTAAACTCTAGTACGGACATACACTGCAGTGCATGATAAACACGCGAGGAAGAATGTCTAAATACAAAACAGCTAATATAGTAATTTCGGATCCCGAGGAGAATTGATGGAACAGATTCCAGGGGGGTAGCCGCCGAGTGCTCCTAGGCACTTTCTGTTGGGGAACGTAGTAATTTCAAAAAAATTCCTATGCACACGCAAGATCATGGTGATGCATAGCAACGAGAGGGGAGAGTGTGATCTACGTACCCTTGTAGATCAACAACGGAAGCGTTTGGTTGATGTAGTCGTACGTCTCCATGGCCCGACCGATCAAGCACCGAAACTACGACACCTCCGAGTTCTAGCACACGTTCAGCTCGATGACGATCCTCGGGCTCCGATCCAGCAAAGCGTCGGGGAGGAGTTCCGTCAACACGACGGCGTGGTGACGATCTTGATGTTCTACCATCGCAGGGCTTCGCCTAAGCACCGCTACAATATGATCGAGGTGGACTATGGTGGAAGGGGGCACCGCACACGGCTAAGGAACGATCACGAAGATCAACTTGTGTGTCTATGGGGTGCCCCTTTCCCCTATATAGAAAGGATGGAGGAGGAGGAGGCCGGCCAAGGCTTGGTGCGGCCAGGATGTGGAGTCCTACTAGGACTCCAAGTCCAAGTAGGAGTCCACCAAGAGGGGAGGAAGGGAGAAGGAAGTGGAGGAGAAGGAAAGGTGGCCGGCCCCCTTTTCCCTAGTCCAATTCGGACTAGAGGGGAGGGGGGGCGCAGCAGCCCCTTGGCCCTTTCTCCTCTTCCCACTAAAGCCCATCAAGGCCCATTGCTTCTCCCGTAACTACCCGGTACTCCGAAAAATACCCGAATCACTCGGAACCTTTTCGATGTCCGAATATAGTCATCCAATATATCGATATTTACGTCTCAACCATTTCGAGACTCCTCGTCATGTCCCCGACCTCATCCGGGACTCCGAACTCCTTCGGTACATCAAAACTCATAAACTCATAATATAACTGTCATCGAAACTTTAAGCGTGCGGACCCTACGGGTTCGAGAACAATGTAGACATGACCGAGACACGTCTCCGGTCAATAACCAATAGCGGGACCTGGATGCCCATATTGGCTCCTACATATTCTACGAAGATCTTTATCGGTCAGACCGCATAACAACATACGTTGTTCCCTTTGTCATCGGTATGTTACTTGCCCAAGATTCGATCGTCGGTATCCAATACCTAGTTCAATCTCGTTACCGGCAAGTCTCTTTACTCGTTTCGTAATACATCATCTCGTAACTAACTCATTAGCTGCAATGCTTGCACGGCTTAAGTGATGTGCATTACCGAGAGGGCCCAGAGATACCTCTCCGACAATCGGAGTGACAAATCCTAATCTCGAAATACGCCAACCCAACATGTACCTTCGGAGACACCTGTAGAGCTCCTTTATAATCACCCAGTTACGTTGTGACGTTTGGTAGCACACAAAGTGTTCCTCCGGCAAACGGGAGTTGCATAATCTCATAGTCATAGGAACATGTATAAGTCATGAAGAAAGCAATAGCAACATACTAAACGATCGGGTGCTAAGCTAATGGAATGGGTCATGTCAATCAGATCATTCATCTAATGATGTGATCCCGTTAATCAAATAACAACTCTTTGTCCATGGTTAGGAAACATAACCATCTTTGATTAACGAGCTAGTCAAGTAGAGGCATACTAGTGACACTCTGTTTGTCTATGTATTCACACATGTATTATGTTTCCGTTTAATACAATTCTAGCATGAATAATAAACATTTATCATGAAATAAGGAAATAAATAATAACTTTATTATTGCCTCTAGGGCATATTTCCTTCACTTTCGCATGCATATGAAGGGTAAATAGCAATTGGCATATCACGGTCGGGAGTACTATCTATACTGTGGGTAGTAACATATGTGTTGTGTCATGCATCACTTCATTTATTACGTTCTAGACTCATCTTTTTTGATATGTGTGATGTTTACAGTAACTAGCTATGTTACTACATGATTCTTTTTCTTCATTAATTACATGCCACATCATCTATTTTATCTAGATAAGTGTGATGTTACCATTTATATTACTCTCACTGTGAGTAGTCCGACGGTGGAGGACTAGTCAATAGCCTAGTGGCAAGGTCGCTGTGGCGCACCTTGCAGACCGGAGTTTGACTTTTGTCAGGGGCGCCGCGATCTCATCTGGGTGGGCTTCTCCTATAAAAATGTCCTGGGTGCTAGTGCCCATGGATTTTTTTTTTCTGACGGTGCGAGCCCGAGGTGAGATTTTTTCTTCTATTTTTTCTTTTTTGGAACTCACATTTTACTATGGTGTATAATTAAAATTAATGAAGTTTTTTTGACAAGCCTATGAGTTTGCTTTCTTCAAGTTCTTATATTGTTTGGGGTTACCTAGATGTTTTTCCGTTTATATTTTGTGTATATATATTCCTCCGCTCATGAAAGGATCATATTGATTCCCCTTCCCCCCACCCCTGCCATCTTATTTAAGCTTTGGAATCTGCCAACAATGGTGGCCCGAGTAGTACTGCAACCATCTTGCTTGTGTGGATGCAGCCTGCATTGCTGCCCATGATGATTTAGGTAAATTTATCAATTCTCCTGCAATTTTATGTCCTATTAGCAATCAAATGTGCGTCTGTGGCTAGCATTGTGCCAACTCACGAGGGAGCACCCCGCCACTAGGGTTTCTCCTGCCTCCCGTCGGCGTCAGTCTGCCTCGTGTCCTTTGGCCTTGAGGCCACGGAGGCATGATGGATCCCGACCCTTGCCGGTGGGAGGGCTTTGGTTTTGGATGCTTTTCTGAGTTTTCTTAGGGTTTGTTTCCTGCACAGAGAGAAGAGGTGGTTGTGGCTCTCTAAAGATGGAATAAGGTTCTCCCCACCTAGCCCCCGTCCCACTGGTGCTTCTAGCATCATTAGAGGGTGTGTGGAGATTTGTTTCCGGCGGATCTCACAGGATTTGGTCGGCGTTTGTCTTCGGTGGATCCACATGGATCCGGTCTTTGTTCGTGTGTGTCTACAGGTTAGATCCTTCTTATCTAAACTTCTCTTCAACGACCTCGGTTGCTGTTTTGGTGCGCTGGTCCTATAGGGCCTTAACACGACAACTTTCTGGCTGTCTACTAGAACAAGTTTTGCTTGGCTCCAGTGAGGGAGGGGCGATGACGACGGCGTGCCTTCGGCTCGCTTCATCGTCGCTAGGTGGTCTACATATCTGGATGTAATTTTTATTATTTTTGGTATTCGTTGTACTATCGTGATTAATGATGAATAAATTAGAAGTTTTTTGCAAAAAGAGAAAAATGTATCTCCTATTATCGAGGTTGATTTGACATTTCCATTGTGTTCCAGATGCAGATCTTCTAACCCTATATTTGGATGTATTGTGTCTACACCACTACACAGTGAATCTTTGTGTTGGTTGTTCTTTGCGAATTATGATGACTTCTTCATCTTTTGTATCATGACATTTTTGTATTTTTCTTTACTGATTATTACGGTTCTAATTGATAATGAGAACAAATAACAATCTTCACTTTTCCATTAAAAATATACTATGAGGTATAATATATTGCACAATATCTTTCCTACTTATAAAGGTTGTGTTGGGTATCGTAGCAGAAATTTAAAATTTTCTACGCATCACCAAGATCAATCTATGGAGTAATCTAGCAACGAGAGGAAGGGGAGTGCACCTACATACCCTTGTAGATCGCTAAGCGGAAGCGTTGCAAGAACGCGGTTGGTGGAGTCGTACACGCAGCGATTCAGATCGCGGTCGATTCCGATCTAAGCACCGAACAACGGCGCCTCCGCGTTCAACACACGTACAGCCCGGTGACGTCTCCCGCGCCTTGATCCAGCAAGGAGAGAGGGAGAGGTTGGGGAAGACTCCGTTTAGCAGCAGCACGACGACGTGGTGATGGTGGAGGAGCGCGGGACTCCAGCAGGGCTTCGCCAAGCACTACGAGAGACGAGCAGGGAGAGAAGTAGGGCTGCGCCAAGAGGAAGATCAAATCATGTGTTGGGCAGCCCCAATACCTCAAGTATATATAGGGGAAGGGGAGGGGCTGCGCCCCCATCTAGGGTTCCATCCCTAGGGGTGGCGGCAGCCCCCAAAACCCATCTAGGGTGCGACCAAGGGGGGGAAGAGAGGGGGGCGCCCTAGGGTGGGCCTTAAGGCCCACCCGGACCTAGGGTTTGCCCCCTTCCCACTCTCCACGCGCCTTGGGCCTTGGTGGGGGGGCGCACCAGCCCACCTGGGGTTGGTCCCTCTCCCACACTTGGCCCACGCAGCCTTCTGGGGCTGGTGGCCCACCTGGCGGACCCCCGGGACCCTCCCGGTGGTCCCGGTATGTTACCGATAGCACCCGAAACTTTTCCGGTGACCAAAACGGGACTTCCCATATATAAATCTTTACCTCCGGACCATTCCGGAACTCCTCGTGACGTCCGGGATCTCATCCGGGACTCCGAACAACATTCGGTAACTGCGTACATACTTTCCCTATAACCCTAGCATCAGCGAACCTTAAGTGTGTAGACCCTACGGGCTCGGTAGTCATGCAGACATGGCGGAGACAACTCTCCAGTCAATAAACAACAACGGGATCTGGATACCCATGTTGGTTCCCACATGCTCCACGATGATCTTGTCGGATGCACCACAATGTCAAGGATTCAATCAACCCCGTATACAATTCTCTTTGTCTGTCGGTACGATACTTGCCCGAGATTCGATCGTCGGTATCCCTATACCTCGTTCAATCTCGTTACCGGCAAGTCTCTTTACTCGTTCCGTGCCATATCATCCCGTGATCAACTCATTGGTCACATTGTGCACATTATGATGATGTCCTACCGAGTGGGCCCAGAGATACCTCTCCGTTACACGGAGTGACAAATCCCAGTCTCGATTCGTGCCAACCCAACAGACACTTTAGGAGATACCCGCAGTGCATCTTTATAGTCACCCAGTTACGTTGTGACGTTTGGTACACCCAAAGCATTCCTACGGTATCCGGGAGTTGCACAATCTCATGGTCTAAGGAAATGATACTTGACATTAGAAAAGCTTTAGCATATGAACTACACGATCTTGTGCTAGGCTTAGGATTGGGTCTTGTCCATCACATCATTCTCCTAATGATGTGATCCCGTTATCAATGACATCCAATGTCCATGGTCAGGAAACCATGACCATCTATTGATCAACGAGCTAGTCAACTAGAGGCTTACTAGGGACATGTTGCGGTCTATGTATTCACACATGTATTACGGTTTCCGGATAATACAATTATAGCATGAACAATAAACGATTATCATGAACAAGGAAATATAATAATAACTAATTTATTATTGCCTCTAGGGCATATTTCCAACAGTCTCCCACTTGCACTAGAGTCAATAATCTAGTTCACATCACTATGTGATTGCAATGAATCCAACACCCATGGGGCTTGTTCATATCTTGCTTGTGAGAGAGGTTTATTAGTCAATGTGTCTGAACCTTTCAGATCCATGTGTGCTTTACAAATCTCTATGTCATCTTATAGATGCAGCTACCACGCGCTACTTGGAGCTATTCCAAATAGCTGTTCTACTATATGAATCCGGTTTCCGGTTTACTACTACGAGTCATCCGGATTAGTGTCAAAGTTTGCATCGACGTAATCCTTTACGACGAACTCTTTTACCACCTCCATAATCGAGAAAATTCCTTAGTCCACTAGTTACTAAGGACAACCTTGACCGTTGTCCTGTGATCCATTCCTAGATCACACTTGTACCCCTAGACTGACTCATGGCTTAGCACTCTTCAGGTGCGGTACACAACATTGCATACTTTAGAGCCTACGTCTAAAGCATAGGGAACGACCTTCGTCCTTTCTCTCTATTCTGCCGTGGTCAGGTCTTGAGTTTTACTCAATACTCATACCTTATAACACAGCCAAGAACTCCTTCTTTGCCGATCTATTTTTGAACTCCTTCAAAATTTTGTCATGGTATGTGTTCGTTTGAAAGTACTATTAAGCGATTTTGATCTATCCTTATAGATCTTGATGCTCAATGTTCAAGTAGCTTAATCCAGGTTTTCCATTGAAAAACACTTTTCAAATAACCCTGCATGCTTTCCAGAAATTCTACATCATTTCTGATCAACAATATGTGAACAACAATATACTCATCAAAAATTCTATAGTGCTCCCACTCACTTCTTTGGAAATACAAGTTTCTCATAAACTTTGTATAAACCCAAAATCTTTGATCATCTCATCAAAGCGTACATTCCAATTCCGAGATGCTTACTCCAGTCCTTAGAAGGATTGCTGGAGCTTTGCATACTTGTTAGCATCTTTCAGGATTGACAAAACCTTCTGGTTGTATCACATACAACCTTTCCTCAAGAAAAACGTCGAGGAAACAATGTTTTGACATCCTATCTGCAAGATTTCATAAATAATGCAGTAACTGCTAACATAATTCCAACAGAATCTTAGCATCGCTACGAGCGAGAAAGTCTTATCGTAGTCAACTCCTTAAACTTGTCGGGAAACATCTTAATGACAAGTCGAGCTTTCTTAATGGTGACACTTACCATCATTGTCCGTCTTCCTTTTAAAATTCATCTGCACCCAACAGCCTTACGACCATCAAGTAGTTCTTTTCAAAGTCTATACTTTGTTTTATACATGGATCCTCTCTCAGATTTTATGGCCTCGAGCCATTCGTCGGAATCCGGGCCTACCATCTCTTCTCCATAGCTCGTAGGTTCATTGTTGTCTAGCAACATGATTTCCAAGACATGATTACGTACCACTCTGAAGTAGTACACATCCTTGTCGACCTATGAGGTTTGGTAGTGACTTGATCTGAAGTTTCATGATCATTATCATAAGCTTCCACTTCAATTGGTGTAGGTGCCACAGGAACAACTTCATGTGCCCTGCTACACACTAGTTGAAGTGACGGTTCAATAACCTCATCAAGTCTCCACCATCCTCCCACTCAATTCTTTCGAGAGAAAGTTTTCCTCGAGAAAGGACCCGTTTCTAGAAACAATCACTTTTGCTTCCGGATCTGAAATAGGAGGTATACCCAACTATTTTTGGGTATTCTATGAAGATGCATTTATCCGCTTTGGGTTCGAGCTTATCAGCCTGAAACTTTTTCACATAAGCATCACAGCCCCAAACTTTTAAGAAATGACAGCTTAGGTTTCTCTAAACCATAGTTCATATAGTGTCGTTTCAACGGAATTGTGTGGTGCCCTATTTAAAGTGAGTGCGGTTGTCTCTAATGCCTAACCCATAAATGATAGTGGTAATTCGATAAGAGACATCATGGTATGTACCATATCCAATAGGGTGCAGTTGTGATGTTTGGACACACCATCACACTATGATGGTCCAGGCGGTATTAGTTGTGAAACGATTTCCACAATGTCTTAATTGTGTGCCAAACTCGTAACTCAGACATTCATCTCTATGATCATATCATAGACATTTTATCATCTTGTCACGACGATCTTCAACTTCACTCTGAAATTACTTGAACCTTTCAATAATTCAGACTTGTGTTTCATCAAGTAAATATACTCAGCATCTACTCAAATCATCTGTGAAGTAAGAACATAATGATATCCACTGCGTGCCTCAGCACTCATTGGACTACACACATCAAAATGTAATACTTCCAACAAGTCGCTTTCTTGTTCCATCTTACTGAAAACGAGACCTTTCAGTCATCTTGCCCATGTGGTATGATTTGCATGTCTCAAGTGATTCAAAATCAAGTGAGTCCAAACGATCCATCTGCATGGAGTTTCTTCATGCATATCTACCAATAGACATGGTTTGCATGTCTCAATCTTCAAAAACGAGTGAGTCCAAAGATCCATCAACATGGAGCTTCTTCATGCGTTTTATACCAACATGACTCAAATGGCAGTGCCACAAGTATGTGGTACTATCATTACTATCTTATATCTTTTGGCATGAACATGTGTATCACTACGATCGAGATTCAATAAACCATTCATTTTAGATGCAAGACCATTGAAGGTATTATTCAAATAAACAGAGTAACCATTATTCTCCTTAAATGAATAACTGTATTGCAATAAACATAATCCAATCATGTCTATGCTCAACGCAAACACCAAATAACAATTATTTAGGTTTAGCACCAATCTCGATGGTAGAGGGAGCATGCGATGCTTGATCACATCAACCTTGGAAACACTTCCAACACATATCGTCATCTCACCTTCAGCTAGTCTCCGTTTATTCCGTAGCCTTTTATTTCGAGTTACGAACACTTAGGAACTGAACCGGTATTTTAATACCCTGGTGCTACTAGGAGTACTAGTAAAGTACACATTTAATATAATGTATGTCCAATACATACTGCTATCAACCTTGCCAGCCTTCTCATCTACCAAATATCTAGGGTGGTTCTGCTTCAGTGTCCGTTCCCCTTATTACAGAAGCACTTAGTCTTGGGCTTGGGTTCAACTTTGGGTTTCTTCACTAGAGCAGCAACCGATTTGTCGTTTCATGAAGTATCCCTTTCTTGCCCTTGCCCTTCTTGAAACTAGTGGTTTTACTAACCATCAACAATTGATGCTCCTATTTGATTTCTACTTTCGCGGTGTTGCGAATAGCTCAAGGATCATTATATCTATCCCTGATATGTTATAGTTCATCACGAAGCTCTAGTAGCTTGGTGGCAGTGACTTTGGAGAACCATCACTATCTCATCTGGAAGATCAACTCCCACTCGATTCAAGCGATTGTAGTACTCAGACAATCTGAGCACATGCTCAACAATTGAGCTTTTCTCCCTTAGTTTGCAGGCTTAAGAAACTTGTCAGAGGTCTCATACCTCTTGACGTGGGCACTAGTCTGAAATCCCAATTTCAGTCTTTGGAACATCTCATATGTTCTGCGATGTTTCAAAAAACGTCTTTGTGCCTCAATTCTAAACCATTTAGCATTACGCACTGAACTATCATGTAGTCATCAAAACATGTATGTCAGATGTTCGCAACATCCACAACTGACGCTCGAGGTTCAGCTCACTGAGCGGTGCATTAAGGACATAATCCTTCTGCGCAGCAATGAGGACAATCCTCAGTTTACGGACCCAGTCTGCATAATTGCTACTATCAACTTTCAACTAAATTTTCTCTAGGAACATATCTAAAATAGTAGAACTAAAGCATAAGCTTCGACATAATTTGCAAAGTCCTTTTGACTATGTTCATGATAATTAAGTTCATCTGATAATTTAATGAACTCCCACTCAGATAGACATCCCTCTAGTCATCTAAGTGATACATGATACGAGTCAACTAGGCCGTGTCCGATCATCACGTGAGACGGACTAGTCATCATCGGTGAACATCTTCATGTTGATCGTATCTTCTATACGACTCATGTTCGACCTTTCGGTCTTCCGTGTTCCGAGGCCATGTCTATACATGCTAGGCTCATCAAGTCAACCTAAGTGTATTGCGTGTGTAAATCTGGCTTACACCCTTTGTATTCGAACATTAGAATCTATCACACCCGATCATCACGTGGTGCTTCGAAACAACGAACCTTCGCAATGGTGCACAGTTAGGGGGAACACTTTCTTGAAATTATTGCGAGGGATCATCTTATTTAAGCTACTGTCGTTCTAAGCAAATAAGATGTAAAACATGATGAACATCACATGCAATCAAATAGTGACATGATATGGCCAATATCATTTTGCTCCTTTTGATCTCCATCTTCGGGGCGCCATGATCATCATCGTCACCGGCATGACACCAAGATCTCCACCATCATGATCTCCATCATCGTGTCTTCATGAAGTTGTCTCGTCATCTATTACTTCTACTACTATGGCTAACGGTTTAGCAATAAAGTAAAGTAAGTACATGACATTTATGTTGACACGCAGGTCATAAATAAATTAATACAACTCCTATGGCTCCTGCCGGTTGTCATACTCATCGACATGCAAGTCGTGATTCCTATTACAAGAACATGATCAATCTCATACATCACATATATCATTCATCACATCCTTTTGGCCATATCACATCACGTAGCATACCCTGCAAAAAACAAGTTAGATGTCCTCTAATTTTTGTTGCATGTTTTACGTGGCTGCTATGGGTTTCTAGCAAGAACGTTTCTTACCTATGCAAAACCACAACGGTGATATGCCAATTGCTATTTACCCTTCATAAGGACCCTTTTCATCGAATCCGATCCAACTAAAGTGGGGGAGACAGACACCCACTAGCCACCTTATGCAACTAGTGCATGTCAGTCGGTGGAACCTGTCTCACGTAAGTGTACGTGTAAGGTCGGTCCAGGCCGCTTCATCCCACAATGCCGCCGAATCAAGATAAGACTAGTAACGGTAAGCAAATTGAACAAATCATCGCCCACAACTGCTTTTTGTTCTACTCGTGCATAGAAACTATGCATAGACCTAGCTCATGATGCCACTGTTGGGTATCGTAGCAGAAATTTAAAATTTTCTACGCATCACAAAGATCAATCTATGGAGTAATCTAGCAACGAGAGGAAGGGGAGTGCACCTACATACCCTTGTAGATCGCTAAGCGGAAGCGTTGCAAGAACGCGGTTGGTGGAGTCGTACACGCAGCGATTTAGATCGCGGTCGATTCCGATCTAAGCACCGAACAACGGCGCCTCCGCGTTTAACACACGTACAGCCCGGTGACGTCTCTCGCGCCTTGATCCAGCAAGGAGAGAGGGAGAGGTTGGCGAAGACTCCGTCCAGCAGCAGCACGACGGCGTGATGATGGTGGAGGAGCGCGGGACTCCAGCAGGGCTTCGCCAAGCACTACGAGAGACGAGGAGGGAGAGAAGTAGGGCTGCGCCAAGAGGAAGATCAAATCATGTGTTGGGCAGCCCCAATACCTCAAGTATACATAGGGGAAGGGGAGGGGCTGCGCCCCCATCTAGGGTTCCATCCCTAGGGGTGGCGGCAGCCCCCAAAACCCATCTAGGGTGCGACCAAGGGGGGGAAGAGAGGGGGGCGCCCTAGGGTGGGCCTTAAGGCCCACCCGGACCTAGGGTTTGCCCCCTTCCCACTCTCCACGCGCCTTGGGCCTTGGTGGGGGGCGCACCAGCCCACCTGGGGTTGGTCCCCCTCCCACACTTGGCCCACGCAGCCTTCTGGGGCTGGTGGCCCCACCCGGTGGACCCCCGGGACCCTCCCTGTGGTCCCGGTACATTACCGATAGCACTCGAAACTTTTCCGGTGACTAAAACGGGACTTCCCATATATAAATCTTTACCTCCGGACCATTCCGGAACTCCTCATGACGTCCGGGATCTCATCCGGGACTCCGAACAACATTCGGTAACCGCGTACATACTTTCCCTATAACCCTAGCGTCATCGAACCTTAGGTGTGTAGACCCTACGGGCTCGGGAGTCATGCAGACATGGCCGAGACAACTCTCCGGTCAATAACAAACAGCGGGATCTGGATACCCATGTTGGTTCCCACATGCTCCACGATGATCTCATCGGATGAACCATGATGACAAGGATTCAATCAATCCCGTATACATTTCCCTTTGTCTAGCGGTACTATACTTGCCCGAGATTCGATCGTCGGTATCCCTATACCTCGTTCAATCTCGTTACCGGCAAGTCTCTTTACTCGTTCTGTAACACATCATCCCGTGATCAACTCATTGGTCACATTGTATCGCAGTCTCGATTCGTGCCAACCCAACAGACACTTTTGGAGATACCCGCAGTGCACCTTTATAGTCACCGAGTTACGTTGTGATGTTTGGTACACCCAAAGTATTCCTACGGTATCCGGGAGTTGCACAATCTCATGGTCTAAGGAAATGATACTTGACATTAGAAAAGCTTTAGCATACGAACTACACGATCTTGTGCTAGGCTTTGGATTGGGTCTTGTCCATCACATCATTCTCCTAATGATGTGATCCCGTTATCAATGACATCCAATGTTCATGGTCAGGAAACCATGACCATCTATTGATCAACGAGCTAGTCAACTAGAGGCTTACTAGGGACATGTTGCGGTCTATGTATTCACACATGTATTACGGTTTCCAGATAATACAATTATAGCATGAACAATAAACGATTATCATGAACAAGGAAATATAATAATAACTAATTTATTATTGACTCTAGGGCATATTTCCAACAGGTTGGAGTTGGTGGTGAGTTCACTTGTAAGACCAACAACCTTCACCAATACATAAATGTACTCTATATGTGGGAACCAACCTTCCAAGAGATATAAATAAACAAATGCACTTTTACTTATATGTGGGACCTAAAACAAACTAACAATTACACTACTACTTTATGTGAGATCAACACTTGAAGAATGCACAAATAGCAAAATGCAAAAGTCTGAATCCAACTCAAAATTATGCTATTAAGCTGTGAGCTTACTCCTCAAATTTTAGTTTCGTAGCAACACACAGGCATTGTTCTAGTACGTAGGAATGTTTGGATTTGTGTCACAAGTGTCCTCAACCACGGTGGGATATAAGTATACAATACAACCAGTTTTAGGAAAAACTTTGTGTGGGTAACGCTTCGTCTTAGCAAGGCCACTAAAAATGCTTATTCCAGCATAAACAAAAGGTTTTACGCTTAGCTATTTTTACAAGCCCATGTAGTTGTTCATTTCCATTTTCCAAAAGAAATCCTATGGAACTTTTCAAGATCAACATATTTCTATGTTTAGTTACTAAATAATATTGACCAAAAATGACACTATGGAGATAGAAGTTGTCACTCTTGTAAATTTGAGTCATTTGACAATTTATTCTTGCACATCGAGTAAAATATATTTGGAGAGATCTCCGATGTGCATATGGTTTACATTATGTACATAGAAAACCTTGAGGAATTGTTTGGTTGTTCACCGAAAATGAGGAAATTAGCAAAGTTAAGAATGACAAATGTAATATTGGCAATATGGTGAACTTTCACCAATGCTTCCCCTCCAACATGCTCAGGGGCCGACAATTCCTAGCTGAAGTAGATCTGACTCATCATTTTACTAATTCTTGAGTATATTGGATTCTGGGATTTCAGACTTCTCATGTGACTTGTGGGATTTATCGTTTATTGCGACCTGCATTTGGTTTGGGGCAAATTAAAAAGTGGCACAAAGATAAAGTTTTGGTCAAATTGTGGAGAAAGAGGATCTCGACCTAGCAGTGAAGGTTTCCATCCGATCAATAGCTCTCACTTTAGATGAATGAGCCTCCAAAAACCTTTTTTGTTTCAACTTGAGGTGCATGAGCCATTCTTTTATGTATGCATCCTCTTGGAAGTGAGCTAGATGCTTTGTGCAACATCAACACATTGTACTAAAATTTTCCTTTTGTAGTATTTTCCTACTACAAATAAGAATATTTCTTCTACGTATCCTTCAGTTGTACTGGCAAAAATGAAGTTTGTATTCTTTTTGGTAAAAAGGCCCATATTAATTAGCATATATGTAATTAAAAGGAAAGAAGGGATAAATAGATGAATCATTACAGTGCCATGTTAGATCCATACAACTTGAATTGGTGTGTTATTGTTGGCAAGATAGCATGGAACTTAGAGTTCCAACTTTTCAAGGATGTACCGATTTTTTGTCAACCAAAAATTCCTTTTCCTTCACACAAGAGGAGAGCGGTGGGAAATCTGGACTGAAAAACTTCGTGAAGTGCCAAATGTTCATCTTATCTATATGGTGCAAGTTAGCACAAAATGTTAGGGTTTAAATGTGCTATGAATTCACTTTCTCTCTCAGTTTTTAAGATGAATTCTGCATTTGCATTTTTGCAGGAAAGGTTATGTATGCGCTGCATGTGAATATAGCTGAGCTAGAGCGAAAGGTAATAATTTGATTGCAAATTTATTGAATTAAGAGCAATAGTTTGTGTTACTTATAACTTTGTCCTTATCAATCAAACCCATGCAAAATATTTGCATGGGACAGTCGCTCAAGTGAAAGACTAAATTGTTTTGTCAGAACAGAAAGCATCATATTGCAGCAAAAAACAAGCATCGGTCATGACTCATGGAGTTGGAGCACTGAGTTGCAACTGAAAAACCACTGGAAAAACTTTGCAATTGCATGTTTGATTTTCCTTTGCACCGTTACCAAGCACCCACTCATTCAATTGCAAGTAGAGTACAATTATCATGTCATGTGAATTGAAGCTGATAGAAAGGTGTTTAGCTCACGGTGAGATCATGATATTGATTGGGATGGTGTTGTATCCTTGCATATGCATGTCATAAATGATGCACGTCTGCACCTACTACACCTTCCACACACAAAGAGCTATTTTATACATTAATTTGTTTGGTCTGGCCAGTGAGAAGCAATAAATAAATAAATATGGTGTACATGAAGGGAGAACAATATTCTTTTGGCTTGGTACTTTGCTACTTGTCGCTTTTATATATATGCTTGTTTGTCTGTTTTTTTTTGCGGGAAACTTGTTTGTCTGTTCACGTTCTTCTGAACATGGCAGAATTGTCCACAGGGCAGTCATTAGAACTTGCAAGCTGCAGTTTGTTCTGACTTTTGATGCTGATTTCTGGAGCGAACAAGTTCCAAATTTGTGAACTATACTTTTTCAGTTTTGTGGGCTTCAAGAGCATGCAGCAGCTTGACTGAGACTAAAATATTCGTTTTTCTATTTTGTGTCAACAATGAACTATCATATCAAGTCTGAGATTCTTTATATCCACTGCATATTTTTTGCTTGTTTAGTTTGTAGAGTAAAAAGGAAAAACATAGCAAAATTCACCGGTCTATCCATAAAGCACGCATATCCATCTTGTCGTTCTGCTTCCCTTCCCCAACTAAGCAAGCTCGTTGGCAGTCATTGCACGGAGGGTGTCAAGCTCTTGACCGGACCTTTTCTATTGCTATAAATCCAAAATAACATTATAGTCGATTGTATACGGGACAAAAAACTTTTTTTGCGGTAAATACGGGACAAAAATCTGGTAGGACATACTACTGGTATTACATTTGGTTTCTGGCTAGGCATAATGGAAAATTGGATACGGATAGTCCTGGTGAGATCAATGGCGAATCTTGGAAGAAAATGAAGGGGGCTCAAAGTTAACGATGTGAAGAAAAAGCCACTAACTCGCAGTTTTCTATCCAAATAATGTTAAAATTTTGATACGAGGCTGGGCTAAATGGTAGTAATATTTTTTTCCAATTTCTGGAGGGGGGGGGGGGGGGGGGACGGGACGACAAAGGTCCCGTGTAGCTCAGGCTACATGAAACCTCTTATCCTCAACCCTCCAGCCTTACTTTGAGATCCGTGCTCTCCAACTAACTTACAACAAGAAGATTTCTCGTTTTTGTTTCTCTCAATGAAACAATATATGAACTTCAAACTTTGCAGATCGAACAAACATTAGAACATCAATGTGTGAAAAAACTTTCAGATTTTTGGTCTGATATAAATATACAAAATGAGATTTTGTTTGACTAAAAATATTTTTAAGTATTTAAAATGCATGAAAAAAATCTGAAAGTTTTTTCCCACATTGTAGTTAGAATGTATTGTTGTTCTGCAAAATTTGAAGTTTATATGTTGTGTCGTTTGAGAGAAACAAAAAAGACAAATGTGTCTGCACGGATCACGATGCAGAAATAGATGGCAATGATAAGGGTTGCCATGTAGCTCAAGCTACAGAAAACCACACTCGGCCTTAGATTCACCACTGGGTGAGATGATGCATGCTCGGACAGTTAATTCATTTTTACCACGACACTTCTGAATATTTTATATCTACGTCACTTGAAAAAAAGACCTCTTGACGCTTCCTTTGATTCTTTCATACATACAGGAAAATAATAATGAGCTACTTACTCCATAAACTAATATAAGATGTTTAAATCTTTTAGTGATCTAAAACGTCTTATATATTGGTTTAGAGAGTAGTATACCACTCAGGATAGAAAAGCATGGAAGAAATATTCGTGCCGTTAATTCTAGGTAAGGTCACCTAGAAGGAAATCGTCATGTCCAAATCCCCTGGGCGGTGGTAGCGTACTAGTCTCACTAAACTTAAGAGTAAATTAGGGCATGCAACGTAGGTAATACCTCTCTGATTGCTTTTCAGTTTCCCAACGACCACCTTTTCCGATTCGGATCCAACAATTCATATCAATCTCTTAGACCGGCCGACGTTGCCCCAAGTCAGGCCGCCGCCACCTACTGCAAAAAAAACTTAGCCTTGTTGACCCGAGGGCGATACCGATGATTCCCTTCCGGCGGGCCTTTTTTTTCGCCTTTTCATCGTCCTCAAATCACTGAATCGCCCGTCAACACTTAGTACTTCACTGTCTCTGGTGTCTCCTCAAATCACTCCAATTGTTGCCTCCACCACCACCACCACCTCGGCACACGTAGATGGCTAGCCCGCTCCACCGTGGCTCGCCATCGTTACTCGCCCTCCATCGTTATTCGCACAAGGAAGAAGGGCCTTGAAAATGCAACCTTAAATTTTCTATGGGCGTGGCGATGCAAATCCTTGGTTTAGTCATATTGATCCAGCGCGTGCTGCGTGCCCCATTAGTTTACTAACCGCCTCTGATCCTGCGACGTGCTGATAATATATTGAAATGCAAATTGTATGTATATAGTATATACTACTACTACTACATGTCTACAGGCCAGGGTTCTTAAAAGGCTGCGTATATATCGGGCCAGCGAATTATAGTTAAGCAAGCATTTCCCCTGACCTGGCACACGACTAACCAATTCCGTTGCAATAATAATAATGCAGCTTGCTTACAGTAGTGCGTTTACTTGATTCATCTCTTGATCCCTCCAGCTAACTGATGATATAGTTAAGGAACAGCAACGAGTCTATAAAACGGACTCGAGGAACCGCAACGGGCTCCAAACGGAAACTAACCGACCCAGCACACAGCTTCAAAGCAGCATCTGCTCTGCAGCCACGATCCATGGCCGTCGCCACGAGGAAGCTGGCGACAATGACCGGCGCAGCCCAGGCGGTGGTGGTGGCAATGGTGCTGGTGGCGGCGGTGGCCTCCGTCGAGGCCCAGGCGGACGGCTGCCGCTACATCGACCCGACGGCGGGGAGGACCTGCGAGCTCGCGGCGGGCGGCGGCATCCCGGGGCTGCTCGAGCACTGCTGCGCCATCTTGTCCGCCGACCGGGACAACTGCCTGCACCTGCAGTGCCGGCTGCGGGAGCTGCTCGCCGGGAGGGAGCAGACCCTCACGGAGATCTTCCCGTGCATCGTCGAGGAGGCCGCCTGCCCGCTCGCGGGTCCAACCGATGATCGACCACTGTTGTTGTCAGCTGGCATTTGATTTCCGCTTGAGGATCAATCTCTCCAGCTCCATACGCTTCATACAGGCGACTCTTTAACTATCGCCCCTGTAAATATACTCAAAATTCTGGGTACTGTAAGAGCTCAAAATTTAAACTTTTTTTTCACAAAAAGATCAGATCTGTTATAAAAATTCACTTGAAGTACAAAACACCTAAGATATAATAAAAATTATATCGAGATCCATGGACCATTGAAAGACCATTGCCGTTGTCGCCACTCCCATACTGAAGCCAGCATGACCTTGTCGATGACAGCAGAGAAGTCTTCGTGCACGTGCCCCTAAGGACCAGCGTCCCGGAGTCGCAGTCGTCGCCGTTGGATTCTTGAATCGATCCGAAGAATTTGACACTGAGTATCGCATTTCGTACACACGATGAGAAAGCCTAACCTCGCCGTGCCAAAGAGCTGGCAGGAATCTACGCCAGAGCTCCGTCTAATCCGTCCTAGCGGATGAACTTGAGAAGAATCGAAGGCCGGAAGACTGGCCTGAAAAGAAAATGCAGCCCTCCGTCCAAACATCGCCACTGCGAGAACTAAAACCCTACCTATCTACTAGCTGGAGACGAGGCACCAAAAATACCCTCCCCGCAACTGTCCGTCGGAGCGACAGGCAGAGGGGAGGCGAATCCACAGGCTCGCCGATGGAGATCGAGAGGAGGAAGGCTTTCCATAGTCGCCTTGCGAGAGGGGAAAGAAAAGCAATCTGTAGCTCAAAATTTACCAGTAGGATATTTTCAAGTGTTTCCCATTTAAAAGAAAAAGGAAAACTAGAAATCAGGGAAAGATTTAAAAATATACGAGGAATATTCATCATGAGCAACAGTTGCGCATATTGCTGAAACACATATAAGTTCTTTTTCCTCCAAAAAGAAAAAAAAGACATATAAGTTTTGTATCGATAGTGACCATTGTGGTGCAGTGGTCATAGATGATGGGCATCGCGTGGATGTGGCTATATACTGTGACACTTCGATTCTTTGAAGATGTCAACCTAGTTGTGTTCAGATGTTTAGTAATACTAGATAGTTTTGAAAGCATAATACTAGATAGTTTATTATCACATTCGCAAAAAAAAAAGATACTTCCTCTGTTCACTTTTATAAGGTGTTGTAGACACTTCAGACAGCGTGCAAAACAACTCAATTTCAGTTGTCTGAAACTACTTATAAAAGTGAATGGAGAGAGTGGTATATTATTGAGTTTGTCTAGATTTTTGTTTATCAAAGCCATGACGTATGAGTCACTTACTTGTAAACCGGAATGGGGTGTTTGTAGCAAATTATTGTGTTGGGGCAAGTCTCCGTGCATTGGTCTGTAGCTCTAGTATATAAACCGAAGAGAGCGGTGAAGAGGTGCAAGGGTTGCGCACCACCAAATTTTCTTGTGGAAACCTCAAGGAAGTTGAGACAATGGAGAAAATTTTCCGTTCAAAGATTGACAATTCACGTATATCATCAGAGCAGCTTACCAATACATCAAGAATATGACCATAACAAAGGTAACTACTCACCTGCAACACCAACATGGGAGGATGAGACAACTAACTCTTGTACTCGTGTGCTACTGAGACCCCAAGTAGCAAAGGAAGGCGCGAAGGTGGTGAAAGCTCTAATTAGATGAAGCGTGGCGGATACACTGACTGCAAGTCATGGTAAGGCCAGTAAATCTAATGCACGAAAATCTCAGAATTTTGATCTATCCAAGGTCAAGTGCTTCATCAGATGTGTTACTTTTTGAAGGAATGTTTGCAGCCTAACCTTGAGATCAAGGAAAATTTGGCGAATCAGGAAGTCGACGGCCCAACTCTTCTTATGGACGAGGATGATTGTAAACCAACTGGAAGGTACTACTTCACAAAAAAAGAGTAAAATCGAAGTTATCTAGGAAACAGAACGTGGCATGGTATCTGGACACAGTCGCACATGCGCGTGGTAACCACATGAGGGGTGCATGAAAAAATTCCTCGAGCTAGAGCCCTATGTTCAAGATTCGACAAAATTTGGTTGCAGTTCAACAAAATTTAGATTTCCGAGCAAGGGGCCATGTTGTTTGAGTGTCTTACATGCAACATACTCATCGGAGTATGCTATATTTCACAGCTTTATAACAACATCATCTCTGTGGAGCAAATTGACATCATCTACACCATTTAATAACGGTTCAACTGTTGAGATATTGTTGGAGATGGAGACATGGGTTGGTGTTGTGGACGGAATTGGTGATGCTGGAGTGGATGAATATGCTCGCAATCAGGGCCTTTAACTTGGTGACAATGGTTTTGAACTCAACCGGCCACAGGCAGCATACCCCATAGGATCAACCTTTGTAAGGGTGAAAAGTATGGTTCTTTGTCCCTCCCAAGTGGTGAAAAAATATGGTAAAGCCAGGTGTTGTTTTTATGGCAGTTGAGATGATGGTGGCATGTAAAAGTAGGCAATCAGGGGAGCTATGTGGGCGCCGCACATCCTACACACGCGTCATGGGCCGATGGAGCATGGGCCCCATATGCCACCATATGGACCCATCTTGTCTCCAATGATCTTTTCCTTCAAAAAAGACTGTTGTATTTTATGCTTAATTATTTCTCTCTTCGAAAGGTATTTTTCATGAAACCTTCATTTTCCGGCTCTGATAGACTTCCAGCCCCCCCTCCCCCCCCCTTCGTGCAACCTTGCAATAAGAGAGAAAGTAGAGATAAAATAGTAGACTTATAGTTGAGTATGCATATTGAGCAATTTATCTTTATGAAGTTGTGATGCAAAATGCACATATCATGCTCTGACGAAGCTAGACTCGGTATGAAGTAACATATGTATGCAAGCTGAATCGACAGATGTTCATGTGCGGCTCGTGTAAGGACCATAGAGCCACACTTCTCAAAGCTCCTACGCACCACCACAATGGTGTTCATGGGATGTGAGAGGAATTTTGGCACCAATGCATGCTACTTTTATGACACAAAGTGGCAATAGGTTGGTTTCAGCTCGGGTTGAACATTATCAAATCCATACCTAAATTCATGAAGACATTCTATACCCACCCAAGGAAAAAACCTACGAGCTAAACTTTATGTCCATGACCAAACCTAATGAATGTCCATATCAGGTCCTCTCGACAATACCACAGGAAAATAAACAAAAATATAGACCATTTTGAGACTAACAATCCAAACAATATCCAATAGTCACAAGTGCACAACACATATTTCACAGTCTAAAAGCAATTCTAACAGCTCACTTAAGAAACTTATAAATTTAGTGGAAGTGGTCTAAGAGCTACTTTTGCCAGTTCCTGTAAATTTCTTCCCCTAAATTCATTTTTTTAATTAAACAAAAAATAGATAATGGTCTTGGACCCGCCAATCAGTGGCACATGTGACGGCCGCTAGCGAGGGACGGTGCGAGGCGGTCTGGTGGCAGTTAGAGAGGTTATATGATCCCCTAAAATAGTTATAAATGGTTTACGGAACTGTTAGAGAGGTTCGCTCCAACTTCCCGTAAACATCAGTTTTTCTATGGATAGGGGAGCTATTGGAGTTGCTCACAAAATGAGATAGCGCAATATATTAATTAAGCTCTTAGATTCTCACAAAATATCATAGCACAAGTGCACCCCATCAAGGAAGCTTTCGATTTCTTACAAAATGACAAGCACAAGTTGTTTCTCATTGAGCGCACATAATTCAGTTTTACTTGAAATGACCATGGCAGTTTGGTTTAAGAGAAAAGATCAACATACAACCCGAAAAGTATAGCAAGTTGTTTCTCATCGAGCGCACACAAATCCAGTACTACGTATTCTTGCTCATCTAAAAATATACTCCGTATTTTATAGGTAAGAAAAAACCGATGTCCGGCTTAGAAATCCTCCTTGGGACATGCCTAAGCTAACATATTTTCTTTTTCACCCGCAAACAATTTTTTTTCTTGTTCCCGTGAAAAAATTATTTTGCTCTAAAGAGAGGGGGTGCGCAGGTTATGTCTCCAATTAGTATTTCAAAAATGCCCCTAGACTCGAGAGCAAATTACGGAACGTCTGCCACTGAGTGTATATTCGCACTTTCCTCCCTCGATTTTCCTCTCCTCTCCCGGCTCGTCTCCATCCGCGACGGAGCGGCGGCCTAGGGTTTGCGCCGCGCCGCCGCCCGCGCCGCCCTCCCCGCCGCCCAGCCCTGCCCGACGCCAGCTGCCTCTCCGAACCCGCCGAAGAGCGCTGCGCCTCCCGAGGACCAACGGAGCCGGTCCCGTCCGTGCCCCCCCTCCCCGGCGAAGCCTAAAGGTGATTTCTTTTTCTGGTCGTGCTTGTATCTCCTGAAAGATCAGAAGGAATTGCACCCCTCTGTTGCTCGTGTGTAAGAAATTCTATGCCAACTTGTCATACAATTGGTGAATTATCTGAAATTTCATCTTCAATCCAACCTCTGTTCTAGAGTTCGTATTCTTCTGAACCAGAAATCCTTGGAGCCTCTTGTTTGCACAATTATTCTATGAAGAGAAAATGAATTATATATGCGGAGTTAAATATTTGAAGGGGGAATAAACTTTATGGTATATATACTTTCCAGTACCAGAAT
Source organism: Triticum urartu (assembly GCF_056163025.1). Taxonomy (NCBI): domain Eukaryota; kingdom Viridiplantae; phylum Streptophyta; class Magnoliopsida; order Poales; family Poaceae; genus Triticum; species Triticum urartu. The sequence goes on from NC_141879.1 coordinate 50,660,698, forward strand.
GTAATTTCTTCTTCTAAAATGCAGTGTCATTGCGGAACAACAGAGGAAGCATGACGGAGGGTGGTATTGTGGTGGCCATCTGCCAGCACGGCGGGGAGTTCACCTCTGGCCCCAATGGGAATTTGGTCTACAAAGGGGGGGAAGCGCACGCCGTTGACGTCTCTCGGGAGATGCCACTGGACATCTTCAAGGATGAGGTGTCCAAGGTGTTCCATGTCGATGTCACTGACATGTCGTTCAAATACTTTCTGCCGAACAACAACAGAACGCTCATCACAATCTCATGTGACCGAGATTTGCAACGGATGGTTGATTTTACTGCTAGTGCTGCGCAAGTAGACGTTTTTGTCATTAGTACAGGGGAGAACAGGTATTTCTTCTTCTACTGTTTTGTGTAGCCTTTTTATAGTTCATCTAGAAGAGCCAATATCAAGTATCTCTGATGCGACTGACATTTTTGTTATACTGGGTAACTAGGAGTGTTGTAACTTACACTGGAGCTTCCACTGTTAAAGCTGGATCTAATGCACAGGGTGACAAAAGGAAAAGGCCAGCTTCCAAAAACAAGTAGGTGCTACTGCTCTGATTCTGTTTTTCTAATGTTATTAGTTATTACTCTTTCACATTATACTCAATGGTCTCTGTGTGTGTGTGTCCAGGGTATCCAAAAGTAACAAGAAGATTCCAAATGCTAACGGTGCTGCAGTTCAAGCTAATACCCATGATTTCAATCAGCCAAGACCGGTGGAGACTTTAAATGATTACAACGAGTACATTTCTATTGCTACATCTTTGCATTTCTGTTGTGCCTTTGTTGCTACCTTATGACATGTACCTTGGTTACAATCTATTGTGCCCTTCAAAACAGAAACAGGAAATTCAGAATCCCTATTTTTTTAATGTAGCCTTTCTTCAGTCAATGAAATATATGCCTACTTAAAGAGGTGCAGATTGTCAAGCTGTGGTTATCATAGAAAATTAAACCCTACATTATTTGCTGGAGTATTTAGTTCTGCCACCGATACCATCATTTTCATTTATTCATGTTTGGTGAAATCTCTAGTTAAATCTCGCCAGCACCTTGGTTTATAGCATCATTTTGTCTATGAAACATGTCATATCTTCACTAATTTCTGTCTGTCCCTTCCTTTCAATTATGGCAACTGCTAATTCATACCTACTAGTAGCCCATGTTATAGCTGTTTCTTTTACCTAGTTTCCCGTGACACTTTCTGCGGTTCGCATTGTTATTTGAATGGTTCCATGTTCTGATTGCGTGCCTTAGGTGATTTTTTTTTTGCAGTCTCTGTATTTTTCTGTTACTGCTACTTTTGTTGTTCCTCTTTCATTTGAAGGAGTTACAGATTTGTTTTTATGAACCCTACTTTGTGATCAGTTAATGCTTAGTGAACTGTTAGTTCATCATAGATAGATGCCCCTCTTCCAGCCACATGATTACGTATATGTTATCCGTTGGTTGGACTGTTATGCACGATTACTTTACTTGTAGATTGTAAGGACTAAGGATCAATCATTTTACTTGTGATGTGATGCTGTTTGAAACAAATAATTTATTGTCCTTGATGAAACTAGGGATTTTCAACTAGAATTTGGACGTGATGTTACCTTTGCCACCACAGCTGAAGCTGTTTCCTCTGCTCCAGAGGTTATGAATCAGGAGAAGCTTGCTCTCGTTGATACCACACAAAGGTAGTTATCTAGTCAAGTTATGTCTTGTGCTTTACAAAGTTCGTAAAAATCAAAAAATGTAAGTTCCAACGATGCTTGCATGGCTTTTGCAGGGAACTAATTGGGCCTTTTGATGATTCAATCAATGCATATGATGGTTCGGAGATAATAATAGATCCTCCCCAGGAACTTACCAGTAACCCCACTATGTTCTGGGATGACATTATTAAAGGTGTTGGTCAAGAATTTGATAACGTGAAGGATTTCCGAGCTCAGTTGTGCAAGTATTCCATCGCGAAAGGATTTGCGTACCGGTTCATAAAAAATGAAACCACCAGAGTGACTGTGAAGTGTGTTGGGGATGGCTGCACCTGGCGATTGCATGCATCTGAGTCATCTCGTAGCAAGAAGTTTGTTATCAAGAAAATGACTGATGTGCACACATGTGGAGGAGAAGGTGGAGAGGGTCAGCGGCGAGCAACAAGGCAGTGGCTGACTACCATCATTAAGGAGAAACTGCGTGTGAATGCATCACTCAAGCCGAAGGACCTTGTCAAAGAAATATATGAAGAATATGGAGTTCTGCTGACCTATTCACAGGTTTGGCGGGGTAGAGAAGTGGCACAGAAGGAGATGTTTCATGTTATGAGGGAGACATTTGGCCATTTGCCCTGGTACCGTGATAGACTTTTTCAGACTAACCCAGGGAGCTCACTTGAATTGTCTCAGACAGTGGATACACGCCGTGTTTTTATCGCATTCCATGCTTCTTTACACGGTTTTGCAAATGGGTGCAGGCCCCTCCTTTTTCTTGACAAGGTTCCGCTCAAGGCCACAAATGAGTACAAGTTGCTGGTTGCGGCTGCAGTTGATGCAGATGATGGTGTCTTTCCAGTGGCATTTAATGTGGTTGAAGATGAAAGTTATGACAGCTGGGTTTGGTTCTTGATGCAGCTGAGGATTGCTCTCCAATATCACAGCTACCCATTCAATGCTATGACATTCTTGTCCAATGGACAAAAGGGTCTGGATGCTGCTGTCCCACATGTGTTTGAAGATAGCCACCATGCCTTCTGTTTACATCATATCATGGAGGAATTCAGAGGAGAACTGAGGAAGGGACCATGGTCGCAACAGATAAGAGATGCGATGGTCGAAGATTTTACTCGTGCGGCCGAAGCATGCAGCATTGATGAGTTTAATGCATCAATTGAGAGCATAAGGAATATATCCACTGAAGCTGCCGACTGGATCATTGCGAGTAAGCCAGAGCATTGGTCAGATGCCGTCTTCACGGGCTGTCGGTATGACCATTTCTCATCAAACATTGTTGATGCATTTAATAACTGGATACCAACAAAGAAGGAGGGGTCCATGGTGCTGATGATAGACTCTCTGAGAATAAAAATAGCGGAGATAATGGAAGCAAGGCGTGAAGCCTGCAAGTCATGGGAAGGGCCTTTAACACCTTCCATGGATTTCAAAGCGCAGGGTGAGATGTCGAAGGCTAGTAAGCTGACCGTGCTGTGCTCTTCCGAGACTGTGTTTGAAGTGCGGGGCAGTGGTATTTTTGTTGTTAATCTTGCAAATTGGGAATGCACATGTCGGAGGTGGCAACTTTCTGGCCTCCCTTGTATGCATGCTGTTGCTGTGTTTAACAGGATTGGACGATCTTTCTACGACTACTGTTCCAAGTTTTTTAAAATAGAGAGCTACCATATGACATATTCAGGAACAATCCTCCCAATTCCTGACATGGATACCTTTGATTTTAGTGCCGGGGCAACGATCCCACCTCCCAAGCCACGCACATCAGATAAACCAAGAAGAAAGAGGTTTAATCCCAACAAGGTAACCACTCTTATACGGCTCTGTAGCAGGTGCAAGCAGGCTGGCCACAACAAGGCAACGTGTGAAGCTCTTCTGTAGACAAAGCAAATTCTTCATCTGCAGTATGTATAGCAGGTATATCTTGTCTTTTGCCGCACATTTTCTCCAATAAAATAACCACTTCCCTTGATCTATCCAGTTCGAAACGTTCTGTTCAAATTGGTCAATTTTGCTGGAAAAGTGACATCTTAAATAGTGGATGGAATTCTTCAGTGATGTTCACAGTGATTATTGTAATGAAACAAGCCCCGCACTGACTCAAACATCAATGTGGATAGTTGAGGGTGCATGCAATTAAATGGTATTGGAGTTCAGGATATGATTTGACTCAGAGAAGCAATATTCCTAGGATTTAAGAGGGGGCAAACCATTGCATAGCATTTGTCAATTGCACACTGTTTTTATTGATATAAAATCGATCTGGTTTGCCTTGCATATTCTCTCTCGGTAGAATCCTACTGCTGAACTAACTGCTTTCCACTGGTAGCACAGAGGATCACACCGATGAATGGAATTCAGACTGCTGTTGTTTGTCCAACCTGCTTGGCTAATCAAACAACGTTTTTATGGGTGCAGGTTCACTTGGAGGTCCGATGTGGTGAAAGAGAGTTCATGGTAGTGGGCTCTGTATTTAGATGGAAGGACGGAGATAACACGACATCATTCGATATGATTTTGTTTATATGAAGGGTGTAACTTAAGTTCTGTAGCAATGGACTAGAGATGATGATCCGGTGCTATCTTCTGGACAGTGTCGACTGAAAACAGAGTAGTCGATGGTTAGCTGTTTAGTTATAGCTGTAGGTTCAGTTATTTTATCCTAGTGTCATAGTATTATTCTCAAATTCTTGTGTATGTCATAGTTCTTGTAGTCAGTTATTGCTCTGCATAGCAGCTGTCTATTGTGGCCAGGATCACTCTTCCTTTTAGTCCATCAAGCTTTGCTCTCTGTTCTGCTGGGATCATGTATAGCAGATAATAATGATTCTGTGAGCACTTTGGAAGTATATACATTCTCATGATTCGTGTGCAAAGACTAACTGAATCCTGAAACATAATTCTGCATTGGATGAAGTATTCCAAATTTTAAAATGAGTAAATGATCCATGTACTGTTAAGTACATTCAATACTACAAGGAACTCAAGCTCTGTGATTTTTGTATGTATGACAGCATAAATCTGTTTTGTTGTAAGATAAGAGAATGATTCTTTGGATTTGAAGACTGCACCGATTCTCCTCATCGGTGTCTGGAGCAAGCTTCTCTTGCTTTTCTTTAGTTGTGTGCGAGCTTTAGCACCAGTATGCGACAATAGAGTGGCACTGTTGTTGGAGATGGTATTGGTTTGGGCATCCAATGAGATCTATGGTGAGCAGCAATTGCTAAATTAGAGATGAGCAGTAGGATAAAAGGTTCATGGGGACATGAACTATGTACGCAAAATCATTAAAGGCGATGATTTCCTGCATTGAATACTAAAATATTTTTTTATAAGGATCTCTTCCTGCTAAATCTTCTTCGCCTTCTTAATAGGGGATCTACCAAAGGCGATGGCTCCCCTTCGAATACAACCAGGAAGTTCGTTGAACCCTCTAGAACATTGCTTTGAACAAAGTTCTGTAGCGCTAGAGATGTTGTCAGCGGACTTGTTGTAGAACTACTCCCTCGCTACATGATCGGGCAAACGTACTTACTGAAATCTCATGGGCTATTCTTTATTAAACCCAATGACATCTGTATCAGTTTTTGACAACGCGTTGTTCAGTGTTTCCCGACACCTCTAATGCCCATGAGTAATTCAGGAGCAAAGCAAATGATGACAAGATATGGCACATTATTTAGGTAGGAAGGAGAGCAAACCGATAGTTCAATGGCATGGGTATGAGCAAGAATGATATGTTAGGATCTCAAACTGCACTATCTCTATTGCTAGGCAGTATATAAATATAGGCATTTGGTAGGTATGTCATGACTTCATCGCGAATAACTGTGCCTACTTTCTATATATGTTTATTGAGTTTAATACAATAACACCTAGTTCACACAAGAGTCTATGAAATAGACAGAGAATACTACGGTATTTCTCGTCTTCTGCCCTGTATTTTCTCCTATAAAATAATCACTCTCCTTGATATATCCAGTTAGAAATGTCATGTTCAAATTGGTCAAATTTCCTGGAAAAGTGACATTTTAGATAGTGGATGGAATTCCTCAGTGACGTTCAAAGTGATTACTGTATATGAAACGAGCTCCACATTGACTGAGACATCAATGTCGAATGTCACTGCCTTCCACTAAAAAATTCACAGGAGAACGTCTACTTGTGGTAGCTGAACGTTTTTCGCAGTTTAGTTTTCACCACAACTCTAATGCCGTTTAATTCACGCCTTGAAGAACTATAATCAGAGCCTTGAAGAACTGGCCCCAACTCGAAGTTCTATTGTCCTCCGGATCATCCTAGATGGCTTCCTCTCCTTCTCCCCCTTCCTTTGTTTTTGTTCCCTCCCATACCGACCACAGATTTACCCAGACAACATTTTGCTACTCAATACCTTCGGTTGCTTTCAAGCTAGGCACATACTTCAACGGCTGCGGATGGGCATCCGCTGGTCACATCTGTTGCTAGCAGTGGGCGGAAGGGCTAGTTTTTGTCACCGACTGACCGGCTATGTTTGGATGTGGAAGGACACATCGTTGTCGCTGGCACGGATGGAAAGGTGGCAGTGAAGTGTTGGGTGGATGAGTTGTTTTATTTTTCTTCCCAATTCTCATGCCAGACATGTTAGTCTGCTTTCTTGTAGAGGATGAGGTGGCAAAATTGATGATTCGGCAGGCATGTAACATTTTTGATAGTTGTAAATCGTGTTGGAGTTCATGATATGATTTGATTTAAAGCAATGTCCAAGGATGTAATTGGAATGAAGGACTGGGTAGCATTTATCAATTGTACATGCTGTTTTTCACTTTTTCTTTGATTCAATCGTTCTGGTTTTCTTGAATTTTGAGTGCTTGCCAATGTCTATTGTTTCATTAGCTTGCATATTTTCTTCCGTAGAATCCTACTACTGAACTAACCGCTTTCCATTGGTAGCATTAGTGATCATAGTTATGAAAGGAATTCGGCCTGTTGTCTGCCCAACTTGCTTGGCTAACCGAACATGTATTTACCATTGCAGGTTCACCTAGAGGTCTGATGTGGTGAAAGAGTTCACGGTGAAGGCTGCTGTATCTAGACAGAAGGGTGGGGACAATGTGACATCAGTTGACATCATTTTGCTTATATGAAGGCTTTAACTTGAAGTTCTTTAGCGGTGTGGACTAGAGATGATGATAAGGTGCTAGCTTCCAGAAAGTGTCAACTGAAAACAGTGTAGATGATGGTTATCACGATATTCATATATCTAGGTACACTTATTAATTTACCCATGCAGTGGTAATATTCTCAAGTTGTTGTGCTTGTCATAGTTATTGTACTCCCTCCATTTCTAAATAAAAGTCTTTTTAGAGATTTCAATACAAACTACATACATATGTATATAAACATATTTTAGAGTAGATTCACTCATTTTGCTTCGTATGTAATCCATATTGAAATCTCTAAAAAGACTTATATTTAGGAACGGAGGAGGTAGTTAGTTGTTGCTCTGCATCTTATATGATCTATTGGAGTATGTTGGTTGTGCTGCCTTCTTCTGCCCTTGTTATGCTCTTCACTTGTGCTTGGCCGAAGTGTTAGTTCTCTTACTTGTGCCTACTAGTTTTGGCTCCAGCCCAAGACAATGCAGAGTGGTGCCGTTGTCATTGGAGGTGGTGACGGTGGCAATGAACATGAATCACTAAATCCTATTGGACATCAGGTGACTATGTTCCTTGACTACTTTGATAATGAGTAGTTTATCTCTTGCCAAGGAGTCTACCTAGAGTAGTTAGGACTTAGGAGCAAGAATATGCGTCAATTATTTGAAAATAGGCTTAGGAGGAACATTATCCCTAACTTATTGGAGGAGATGGTCAGAGCACTATGATAGAAACACTCTGATATAATGTGACCTGGCAAATGTACTTGATGAAATCCCATGGGTTCTTCAGTACCAAACTCACCAACATCTCTATGGCTACTTGTCAACGTGCAATTGAGAGGTTCCCAATACCTCCAATTCGTACGAGTATTCGAGGAGCAAAGCAAATGATGACACATTGTTTAGACGGGAACGAGAGTAAACCACTTGTTGAGCTGGACGGCTAAGACTAAGGATTCAGGTGCACGGCTTAGAGTGAGGATGGTATATATGGAGCTCGGAAATGTACCATCTCCATTACTAGACAATAGTAGGCGAGTCATGACTTCAGCAAAAGTAGCCGTGTCCAGTTTCGATATGTGTTTATCAATTTTAATATGACAATTAGTTAAGCGAATAGTGCTTATATACAATTGGTGCTAGCCCATCATTGTTAATTGTACATATGTTAATCTAGCATATTCTAACCCAACAACTAGGTTTCACTGTGCAACAAGTTGGTGCCTATGTATGGTAGTGATAGAGGAAGTAGATAGTGCAGTCGGCAAGAGACCCACACCCCCTGCGCCGCCCTCCCTGGCGGCGTCAGGGAACCCTTTAATCATGCACAGCATCCCCTCCCACCTCCCCCACCACACCGCCATTGGAGGAGCGGCTAGCGAAGCCCATGCTAGCTCCCTGTATGGTGGCCGCGGGGCACCTCGGCTGGCTCCGGCCCCATTTCTTGAGGATCTCCCTCCACGCCCCTCGGTTTGCCACCGGTCGATGCGCCCAGTGCCGGCGCGTTGATCCACCCGCCCCCCCTGCTTCCCGACCTCACCCACCTACTTGCCACCGGCTGCCACCTACGCCCGACGTTGACAAGGTTCCTTCCGCCCCCCCGATCCTATGCCAGATCTGGCGCTCGTTGGCGTCTCCTGCATCCGTCAGCGCAGGCTCTGGGGATGGTGGCGGCGGGGGCTCCTTGGCTGGCTCAGGCCACCCTTGGTGGCGCCGTGATGGCATTCTTATTCCTCTGATATGCGGCCATTGCTCCGCGACTGTGGATTTTAGTGGGTTTCTTGTGGTGTCTCCCTAGTGGCGGCTGCCCTTGACGGCGTGTCGTACAAGGAATGCGTCTGGCGTCGCGATGAGCCTCCTGCTGATGTCACTCCGACCTAGGAGGCCATGGACCTGTGTTCTCTAGTGTCCATGGCTTACCGATGTGACAGAGCTAAATCCGGCAGATCTCGGGTTAGTGGACCCCGAGCTAGATGATTAGACACGATGGTAGGTACATGGTTTATCCATGTTTGGGCTTTCCAAAGAGATAACACCCTACGTCCTGCTTTTGTTTATTGCGTTGGATTGGAGTACAAAGTAGAGACGGTCAACCTTGAGATTTGTTGTCTGTCTTCTATGAGACATAATCCTAGGTTTATATATACAGAGGGGTCTAGGGTTACAACATCCTAATCGGCTACGTATGAGGAGATCGAGTCATGACAAGCCTTCGAGAGCCTTATGTTTATACATCATGGGCAACCCATCATGGCCCACTCCTGAACCAGACATGGGGTGTACTCAAACCGGCCCACCAGGCCAGGAGACAACTTGGTGAGAGTGACAATGCATAATCCGATCATTATCCTTCGCAGGGTAGCGATCGTGGCCGCAAGTACCGGAACGAAGGTCGCGCAGGGGTTTTATCCAGGTCCAGGCATCCAGTGAGGAGTAATACACTATGTCGTGTTTTGTGTTGTTATTCATGGTGGGTGTACCTTGTGCGAGGGTTACATGTGTACCTTGTCTTCATCTAAAGTATGTATAGTAGGTATATCTTGTCTTTTGCCCTGTATTTTCTCCAATAAAATAACCACTTTCCTTGGTCTATCCAGGGAGGAACGTCATGTTCAAATTGGTCAATCTTGCTGGAAAAGTAACATATTGAATACTGGATGGAATTCCACAGTGATGTTCATTACTGTATATGAAACGAGCCCCGTATTGACTCAAATTAATGTCAGATAGTTGAGGGTGCACCCATTAAAATGTATTGGAGTTCAGGATATGATTTTACTCTGAGAAGCAATATTCCTAGGATTTAAGAGGGGCAAAACATTGCGTATCATTTATCAATTGCACACTGTTTTTTATTTGATAAAATCGATCTGGTTTTCTTGAATTTTGAGTGCTTGCTAACAACTATTGTATCATTGGCTTGCATACTTTCTCTAGGTACAATCCTACTGCTGAACTAATTGCTTTCCACTGGTAGCAAGGAGGATCACATGGATGAAAGGAATTTGGACTTCTGTTGTTTGCCCAACCTGCTTGGCTAACCAAACACATATATCTTTGCAGGTTCACTTAGAGGTCTGATATGGTGAAAGAGAGTTTATGGTGGTGGCTGCTGTGTGTAGACGGAAGGACGGCGATAGTCAGACATCAGTTGATATCACTTTCTTTATATGAAGAGTGTAACTTGAAGTTCTGTAGGGATGGACTCGAGGTGGTGATAAGGTGCTAGCTTCTGGACAGTGTCAGCTGAAAACAGAGTAGCCGATGGTTAGCTGTTTAGGGCATTTCTAACCGATCCCCTAAAAAGTTAGCGGAGTATATATCTTAGTGGAGTATATATACTCCACTAAAATTTTGCCGCACCTAGCCAATCCCCTAAAGTTAGCGGAGCAAACTAAATTTGCACAAATTCAATCAAATTTGAATCGCAAGATGATGCATTTAAACATAAGTTCAACACATGAAGTTCTCGGTATCGAACATTAAATATAAATTTAAACTAAAACTAAACTAGAACTAGTTTCTGCTGAAGTGGAGGTCGAGCCAATCCTTCCGGGTGAGGCCACCCTCGGTATGAGCTGGGTCCGGGCTGGTGCCATCCTCCTCCTCGTCGTCGTCGGGGAAGTCGCTCCGCCACTCCTCGACGTTGATCTCATCGTCGTCGCCCACCTCGCCGCCCGTGTAGATGTCGTCGTCGTCGGGGATGACGATAACTCCGCCATCATTGACGGCGAAGATCGCCTGCTCCGCCTCCACTAGCTTCAGATACTGCTGGCCGAGCTCATTCATGTAGGCCGAGGCCGAGGCCCTCCCTTGCCTCCCTGTCCTCCCGCGCCATCTGAGCGGTCACCACCCCCAGCTCCGGCGGGACAAGGTGGACCGGAGCCATGCCGAATGGAAAGTTGAGCCGCGCGTTGCAGCCATGGAACCGGACCTGCCACCAGTCGTATTCCATGGCAGCGAGCTCGGCGGTGTGGAACGAATCAACCCACTTCCGCTTGTGGGTCTCGCAGCCTGTGATTTCGGCCACCCACGTCCCCCACGACCACTGCCGGATGCCCATGTAGTTCCTTGTAGGCGACCGTGGCAATGGAAGGGTCGGGAAGTCCTCAAACTGCGTGAGGGGCCTGGCGGCGGGTAGATCGGCCGAGTGGCAGCAGCTCAAGGAAGCAGCAGCGGACGACGACCCGTGGGTGTGGCGGCGCGGATCCGCGCTGTGGATCAGCGGTGGGTACCGATGGCCACCTCATCTGGCCATCGGGAAGAGGGAGGGCGGCGGAACAGGGTGGGGGTCGCACCGGCGTCGGGGCCATGGGGAGAAGAGGAGCCGGGGGAGAGGAAGAAAGTGTAGGGAAATTTTACTCGGGCGCCGCGATCGGAGTAAATATAATGAGCAATGGGAATGGAGTAATTTTTTTACTCCACTAACCGTTATAAGGGATCGGCTAGGTGCGGGTTAGAGGAGAAAAAAGAGCCAAATTTACTCCCTTACGGCTGGATAAGGGATCAATTAGAAATGCCCTTAGTGATAGCTGTAGATATTTTATCCTATTATCATGGTATATTCTCAAATTGTTGTGTAGGTCAATTGTTGTGATAACTTTCCTTTTGTTGCCCATCAAACTCTGCTCTCTGTTCTATCGGGGTACACATGTAAATAACAACTTTCTTGATGTTAAATGAGTTTTTCAATACTGAGGAAAAATATACTCCCTTCGTCTGGAAATACTTGTCGAAGAAATGGTCAGTTTTAGATACATACATTTTTATCCATTTATGCGACAAGTAATTCCGGACGGAGGGTATGCATTACTGTGGTAATAGTTTTCTTGATGTTAAATGAGTATTTCTTGGTTCTCTTAGTTGCATCTGCGAATTTTCACCCACGATGGAGAGTGACAGCATTGTTGTACAAAACAGAGATGGTGTCGACATCTGTTGAAATCTACGCTGAGCAGGAATTGCTAAATGAGGGAATGCAACAACTAGAAAAGAATAAAGAGTACAAAGGTTTATGGGAAAAATACAAACTTTGGATACAAAATCATCGAGGCAATGGTCTCGTTCGCAAATACTAACATCACACCAACATTGGCTTTTCACAGAAAATTGTACGAAGACAGAAAATGTAGATTATATTTTAATCAAGGAAATAAGCAGCAACTCTCTTTGATTGGGAAACACAATCACGTAGTATTACATAGTTGTTTGAGCCAAAGTCATTTGCAGAGGGTACAGACAGGCCGATTCCTAGACTGTTACGAGAACTAATATCCACAGGCCATCTATATCTAGGCAGACAACATTGATCAAACCTTCTAATCATCTATATTAAACCATCACACAATGACACAACCATCACACCTAGAACAACAGAATACTTGCAGATAGTCATTATCTTGTGAAAATACATAAACAGTACGTGGCGCTTCAAAATATGTCGCTCCAAAATAGGGATAGAGTAACAATATTCCCAACTTTTTTTGAAAGGTTTAAGTAGATGAGCTGCAGGAAAGATCCAATTTTAGATCTACCTTCTGATAAAGTGACCAGTTTAATGTACTTACTGAAATCTCATGGGATCTTCTGTATCAAACTCAATGACGTCTCTGTCAGTGTTGAAAGCATGATGTTGAGAGGTTCTCAACACCTCCGATGCCTATCAGAACTTGCAGAGCAAAGCAAAAGATGACAAACATGAAACATTATTTAGGTGGGAAGGAGAGCACACCGCTAGTTGAGTGGCACAGGTAAGAGCAAGGATGACATATAAGGAGCTTAGAATTGTACCGTCTTCATTACTAGGCAATATGTTGGTTAGGTATAGTAGGTGAGTCATTGCTTCACGAGAAGTAGTCATGTATAGTTTTGATATATGTTAATTGATTTTAATAGAATAACTAGTTCGCCCAAGAGTCAGTTGTTGCCTATGATCGTTACCTGTACGTATATTAAGCTATAATTATTATTTTTATAGCACGGCAACAACCGTGCTGCCTTGTGTTGATATTTATAATAGATTGAGGAGTATGTGTGCTCATCCTGCAAAAAAAATCTGCAAGTCATTAGTGTCCTATTAGTACAAAGGGAAACCTTTTCCCATTTCTTTACTTAGTACTCCCTCTGTCCCATATGAAGTGTTGCTCAAACGGATGTATCTAGCATTGAAATACGGCTACATACATCCGTTTGGGCAACAGTTAATATGAGACGAGGGGAGTACCAAACATGACATATGTGTATGAATTATTTAGATTATGACCGCCAATACTTGTTCAACAGTTTCATGTGATCATTTAATAGTGAAACAATGAACAATTAATTAATCCGAGAACCCAGCACCATTATTTTTTTAGTGAGGTGACTTGGAGAGACAAACCTTAGAGTTTTTTTTAGAATCAACCTTAGAATTAATGGATCAGCGTCCTAGGAAACAAAGGTCCAATTTATCATTGTCATGCATCTTTGTTTTCTTGCGGTAAATTGTACTCCCTCCGTTCCAAATTACTCGTCGCAGAAATGGATGTATCTAGAACTAAAATACATCTAGATACATCCATACTTGCGACAAGTAATTTGGAACGGAGGAAGTACTACTGAAATAACTGCTTCCCATTGGTAGCATTGAAAGGAATTCAGACTGATGTTTAAACACGTTATTACCATTGCAGGTTCAGAGGTATGATGTGCTGAAGAGGGTTTATGGTGGTGGCTGCTGTATGTGGACGGAAGGGATAATTAGACATCAATCAAATACCATTTTGTTTATATAAAGGGTGTAACTTGAAAATCTTTAGCAGTGGATTAGAGATAATAAGGTGCTAGCTTTTGTATACGGTCAGCTGTTAACAGAGTAGGAGATGGTTATCTGTTTATCCATAGTTGCAGGTACATTAAATATTCTCAAATTGCTATGTATGTCATAGCTATTGTGGTTCGTTGTCGGTCCTCATTGTATTTGATATATTAGAGTACACAAGTTCTGCTTCCTTGTAAGCTTTTGTTTCGCCCTGCGATCTTTGCGTTATATTTTTTATCACACAGAAATTTCTCTTCATCAGTGTCTTGAAAAAGTGTTGACTCTCTTAGTTGTAGTTGGAGAAGGTGAACACTATCAACATTCAACGAGACAATTGTTAGATCTACAGTGAGCAGAAACTACTTAATCAGAGAACCAATCACAGTAAAAGGATAAGGGGGTACAAGGTTCATGGGAGAAATATGAACTATGTATTACTAAATCATCAAGGGTTCTTGAGTTTAGTATAATCTCGAAAACTGAGATTATATTATACACCTCAAGAGTTCGTGAAATACAACCATTTTCAGATATACAATGCTAATGCTCATCTCCTCTTAGTCTGAAACAACTGATCTGATATAAAATCTTTGTAAATATTTATTGCATGAAATCCATACACCTTAAAGTGACACCACTATTTTTTCAAGAGAGTTGAACATCTTGGTCACTAAAAAACATCAATATATATCACAAATATTTTAGCACATAGATAATAAGCCACCCCAGATCTAGTAGAACCACACGTACATGTCAAACTGGAAGTATAACAAATTAAGGACTGAAATTATCGCTGCTCAGCAAGCATTTCAGTATTTGAGTTCATGAGAACACAGCACAAGAGGCATGTAGAACCACACGTACATGTCAAACTGGAAGGAGGGCGAATTAAGGACTGGAATTATCATTGCTCAGCAAGCATTTGAGTATTTGAGTACATGTGAACACAGCACAAGAGGCATAAAAATCATTTTTAGTACATGGCCGGCAAGACCGAGTGGTAAGGACTGAAAGTATCACCGCCCAACAAACATCATGATACAAGACCAAAAAGATCTATCATTTTGCCTCGTGTTAGTGCTTCCTGGTAATTGAGCTTCCTGATGGGAGAGATGACAACCTGAGTGGACTCTTATACACTTGATCAATTCAATCTACCTAGCTAAGCACACCAAGTAAACAGGTGTCAGTTAGAAACATATACCAAATAGCATATCTTGAGAAGAGAGACAGTCATTATATGTCCAGCTTCATTCATCACACCAACCCAAGATATACATAACCTATATGTCAAATTAGGATGAAATTCCTAACATATTAATACACATGTAACCAATCAGGATAACTTTATAGGTCAAGCTGGGAGTTTTCACATCGAATAGAAGTGGCATGTAATAGTTGGATGTCTAACAGAGAGTGCACATATTTTTGTTGCAGCATATTCCGTCATTCCATTACAGATTATGTTATGTTGTTATACCTAATAACTTATAAAACCAACATCAAAACTCATTTTTTTTGCATGAGATCAGTATAATATATGTTCTAACCCAAAAAGAATTCTGACAACCGACGAAGATTAATGTTTATACCATTGGATGGCCCTTAGCTGCTTGCATAAAAACCAGCTCATAAAAGTTCTGTAGTGGTAAAGGTTAGAGATTATGACCCAAGTTTACAATTATAAATCGGACTTTGCCCATCTAAAAAGAAAATTATTGGGCATGGATAGAAACATATTTGCCATACAAAAAGTCGAGCTGGGTACCTTGAGAAAATATGAACATAGGCTCCTGAAACAAAACAAAACAAAGCATGCCAGTGTCCTGAAACAAGAAAAAATGAGAAAGTCATCTCCAATTTCAAGTTCGCAAATTAGAAGGCTGCGGCTTCAACATGCATGCCAGTGCAGCTTAGGCAGCTGCATAGCTAGCAACATCTTGATTAACTAGCTCTAATACTATACTCCGTTCTTCTACTTCTACTATTTTTGTAATTTTCTTAAACACGTGTTGGCAAACTGTTACCCACACGTACATAGATACACATCTCTATGATTTGATGTCTCCTATCGAGATTTTCACATCAACTTGCTATTAGGGTGTGAAACAATTGATTGGTGCCAATTCATCAAAAGCCTTGAGTTTTGTTAGGTAAATCTGCAATATGCATACCCAAACCAGCAAGCACACTAGCTTGGAACAGCAACAAATTCTTTAACTAGCTAACTAACTAAAAAGGCTGCAGGTTAACTAGATGGATGATACATTGTTGTATCAGCTTGATCTTGCCGGATATGCATATGTCGTGCCCAAGATTGGCTGGTTCTGTTTCTCCAGTATGATACTTATGCCCCTTGGTCAAGGGAAATTATATATTCACTTTTCAATCACCGGTTAAAACCAATTGAACTATAAGCTAGGTAAATTTAGCTAACCATTTCAGCCATGTATGCGTAGAACGTAAGTGAAGGAATGCCAAATTGATAACTGTGCGCGCTCTAGGCATAATTCCCCCAGCTAGATGATAGCTAGCTAGTTCACCAAATCAATCAAAGACGTGCACTGTCTCTAAAGTATCCAAGCTTTTAATTCAAGAGAATATATGGTACATTAAACATAAGTGTGTAATGGAGTAATTGTACCAAACTACTCGTGGAGTCAAATGGCTACATGCAACATAGACCATGTGATAAACCGGTGGCTGGGTGTTAGACTAGGTATATTGTATATATACGTGTTGTAACACAATACCTGTACCTGTACGTTCTCTCCTATATATACATGACAGCCGTACCCGCTTAGGGTATCGAGCATTGTTCAAACCCTAGTTTGTCTAATATGGTATCAGATCGACGCGTTCGATCCGCGCCGTGCTTCCGCTTCCTCTGCCGCCGCCGCGTCGGCCTCCGCCGCCGTGCCGCCTCCGTCAACCCTGGCGACGGAATCGCCGTTCGTGGCGTCCGCCCCGCTCGCCTGGGCCCGTCCGGTCGAATCAGGATCACGCCCGCCCGTGCCCCCATCGCCCGCAATCCAGCCGTCTCTCGTCCGTGGTGAATCGCTGGAACCAAACTCCCACGATCGCTATGATCGCACACAGCATGTGCATGTTCCGAACTCCCACGATCGCATGCAGCAGCTGCCCCGCGATCCGGCTGTCGCTCGCCCATATGGCGCCTCTGCGCAGCGCGACGCCACCTACAGCGCGATTCCATCGTATGCTGCGCCGCCGCCGTACGTCGGGATCCCATCGCATGCTGCGCCGCCGTCTTCAGGTCCCCATGGTGCCCCTGTTCAGGTGCCCTACGGCGGGCCGTATCCAGCGCCCTACGTCGCGCCGCCGCCATCACCGTCCGTCGCGCCGGCGCCGTATGCTTCGTCCTTCGCGGTGCCCTACGAGGCGCCGTATGGCGCGCCCTACGCTACCCCGGCGCCGTACGTCGCGTCGCTGCAGCCCTACGGCGTACCTCCTATGGCGCCCTACGGTCATCACCAACACTACCGTGCGCCTCCGTCGGCCGATGCGCTGATTTCGTACAGTGCTCCTCCGGCATACGACTCGCAGCTTCCCGCACCGGTGGCTGAATCAGGAACGTTCCACTTTGCTCATCTGGTGACGGTGAAGCTCTCTGCTGATAACTACCTCCTGTGGCGTGCTCAGGTGTTGCCGCTGATGCGTAGTCACTATCTTGAGGGGTATGTCGACGGTACGCTGCCGTGTCCCCCGGCCATGGTTCCGGTTCCCTCGGCTGCTGGTGGCTCCGCCATGGTGTCCAACCCTGCTCATCGTCGGTGGATTGCTCAGGATCAAGCTATTCTGGGTGCCATTCAGTCCTCGCTCACTCCCTCCGTGGCCGGCATGATGGTCTTTGCCGCTACGTCGAGGGATGCATGGGCCACGCTCGACTCCAGCTTCTCCTCGTAGTCGCTGGCACGTTCCTCTGCCATTCGTAACCAGCTGGGTGAGGTCAAGAAAAATGATCTCTCCGTCACGGCCTTCTTCAACAAGGTCAAAAGTTTGGCTGATACACTGTCATCTATTGGGAAGCCTCTCCCTGATGAGGAGTTTACTTCGTTCATTCTCAATGGGCTTGATGAGGACTATGATTCTCTTGTTGAAAACATCAATGGACGTGACATGCCGATGCCGCGTCGCGACCTCTACGCACGCCTCCTCAACACCGAACAGCGGCTAGCTGCTCGCCGCTCCGTCGGCGTCTACACGGAGGGTCCTTCTGCGAATGCTGCACTTCGCGGGGGTGCCCGTGGTGTCAAGCAGAAGGCGCCGCCGTCCGCGGGCAACCAGCCCCGTTCGCCCGCTCCACCTCCTCCGACGGCTGGCCGCAAGCGGCTACACTGCGAGGCATGTGGTGGTGGGGTTGAATGTCAACTCTGCGGCATTGAGGGGCACTTGGCGTCTCGCTGCCATCGTCGCTTCAAACGCAACTTCCTTGGCATTGGGAACAACGGGAAAGGCAATGAGAAACAAGCTGCTCTCGCTACACAGGAGCCTGGGTTTACTCCTTATTCTGTGGATCCTTCCTGGTACATGGACACCGGTGCCACAGATCATCTGACAAGTCAGCTCGACAAGCTGGCTACTCGCCAGCCCTACACTGGTCATGACGAGGTCCACACTGCCAATGGATCAGGTATGTCCATCTCACATGTTGGTCAGGCATCTCTTCTTTCACGTACCACTAAAACCTTGCGTCTCCTTGATGTTCTTCGTGTTCCTTCAGTCACACGTAGTTTGCTCTCGGTTCCTAAATTAACTCGTGACAACAATGTGTTTGTTGAGTTTCACCCTTTCCATTTTTTTGTTAAGGACCGGGACATGAGGGACGTTCTTCTTAGTGGTCGAGCTCGCCATGGCCTATATGCTCTTGATGTGCCGCCTGTTTCTGAAGTTTTCAGTGGTGTTCGGGTGTCTTCGTCGCAGTGGCATTCTCGCCTCGGCCATCCGGCCACCCCTATTGTGCGCCATTTGCTTCATCGCCATAGTCTTCCTGTTGAGTCAAGCAATAAGGAGTTTCTAGTGTGTGATGCCTGTCAATAGGGCAAGAGTCATCAGTTACCTTTCTCTGTATCGAGTCGTGTTGTCAAGGCTCCTCTTGAACTTGTGTTTTCGGATGTGTGGGGCTATGCCCAAACTTCTGTTAGTGGTCACAACTATTATGTCAGTTTCATTGATGCCTTTAGTCGCTTTACTTGGATTTATCTTATTAAGCGCAAATTTGATGTGTTTCATGTTTTTATGCAATTTCAAGCTCATGTTGAGAGGTTGCTTAAGTGCAAAATTGTCCATCTGATTGGGGGGGGGGGGGGCGAATATCACAATCTTAATACCTTCTTCCAGAAGCTTGGCATCTCTCATCATGTGTCTTGTCCTCATACACATCAACAGAACGGTGCAGCTGAGCGCAAGCACCGTCACATAGTTGAAACTGGCTTAGCACTGCTCGCACATGCCTCTGTCCCATTCTGGTTCTGGAGTGATGCTTTTGTTACTGCTTGTTTTTTGATAAACAAGCTTCCCACACGACTTCTTCACATGAAATCTCCCCTAGAGGTATTACTTCATGAAACTCCAGATTACTCTCTTCTCAAAGTGTTTGGTTGCGCGTGTTGGCCACACCTTCGACCATACAATAAGCATAAACTCGAGTATCGATCTAAGAAATGTGTGTTTCTTGGATACAGTCCTCTTCACAAAGGTTATAAGTGTCTCCACATTCCGACGAATCGTGTTTACATTTCACGTGATGTTGTCTTTGATGAGACTGTTTTCCCTTTTTCCACGCTCTCACCATCCACTGATACTTCCTCTACCGAGTTGCACTCCTTTCTAGTTTTGCCTGATCAATTTGTAGATGCTGCATATTCTCCTCTGTTATTGCCTAACCATGGTGCAGGAACTGGACGGGGCGCTCGCCTTGAGCTTCTTCACGATGACATGGTTGCTACGGCACCAACTGCAGTCGTGACGCCGGATGGGTCGCTTGACGACAATCGCACGTGCATGCCCCATGCACGTGGATCGGGTGGGGCGGCTACCGCGCCTAACCCGGCCTCGCCTAGCCCGGCTGCCACGCCCGGGCCGGCGACTTCCCCGACCTCTGCCCCGCGTGGGCAATCCTCGCCGGCCCCTCCGGGCCCAGCATCGCCTGGCCCGCCTTCGCCAGTCACTCCGGGGCATGCAGAGCCCGCAGAGCCTGTGGACTCTCCATCGGCAGAGCCTGTGGACTCGCCTGTTGGTGTGTCTTCCGTGCCACTCCCAGACGTTGGCTCTCCTGTCGTGGTGGCTTCTCCGACACCTCCACCGCCTGTCATACTACGCCCTCATAAGCACAGCAAGAGTGGCATTGTCAAGCCTCTCAAGCGCACGGATGGTACGGTCGCATGGCTTGCGGCCTGTGTTGCTCGTGCTGAGGCCAATCCTATGGCTGAACCGCGACATTTTCAGGCAGCGCTTGGGATTCCACACTGGCGCGCTGCTATGGAACAGGAGATTCATGCTCTTCGAAAGAATAATACCTGGCGACTGGTTCCACCTCCATCTGGTGTCAATGTTATTGATTCTAAATGGGTGTTCAAGGTGAAGAAACATGCTGACGGGTCCATTGAGAGGTACAAGGCACGACTGGTGGCCAAAGGATTTAAACAAAGGTATGGCCTTGATTATGAAGATACATTTAGTCCTGTTATTAAACCTACGACTACTCGTGTTCTTCTTTCGCTGGCTGTTACTTGAGGCTGGTCACTTCGTCAGTTTGATGTCCAGAATACTTTTCTTCATGGAGTTCTAGAAGAAGAGGTCTATATGCGTCAGCCACCAGGCTTTGTTGACTCTGCTCAGCCACATTATCTGTGTCGCCTCGACAAGGCTCTCTATGGTCTGAAGCAAGCTCCTCGTGCGTGGCATGCACGTCTTGGCGCTGCTCTTCGTGCACACGGGTTTGTACCATCTACAGCAGACACATCTTTGTTCATTCTCCAGCGACCTGAGGTGACCATGTACATTCTGGTCTATGTTGATGACATCATACTTGTCAGTTCATCCGTCACTGCTGCAGATCGACTTGTGGTTTCTCTAGGGGCTGTTTTTGCTGTCAAGGATCTTGGGAGACTGCACTATTTTTTGGGCCTGGAGGTTCTTCATTCTGACATTGGTTTGACTCTCACTCAGCAGAAGTACTCTCAGGATCTGTTACGCCGTGCGGGTATGATGCAGTGTAAAACTGCTACCACTCCTATGTCCTCCACAGACAAATTGTCAGCTTTTGATGGGGACTTGCTCTCCTCTGAGGATGCCACTGAGTACCGCAGCATCGTTGGTGGACTGCAATACTTGCTCGTTACTCGACCAGATATATCATTTGCAGTTAACGTGTGTGTCAGTACCTCCATGCACAGCGTGATCCTCATTGGATGGCTGTTAAGCGCATTCTGCGCTATGTTCGACACACTGCTTCATATGGTCTACATCTGCAGCCTGCGACTTCTGGTTTGATCTCAGCCTTCTTTGATGCGGATTGGGCTGGTAGTCCCGATGATAGGCGATCCACGGGGGGACATGCTGTGTTCCTTGGTCCTAACTTGATCGCCTGGCAATCTCGCAAGCAAGCTACCGTGTCTCGGAGTAGTACTGAAGCTGAGTACAAAGCAGTTGCTAATGCCACGGCTGAGATCATATGGGTGCAGTCATTGCTTCGAGAGTTGAAGGTCTCTCAAGCCCAGCCGCCTGTTGTTTGGTGTGATAACATCGGTGCTACATACCTTTCATCCAATCCGGTATTTCATGCCCGAACAAAACACATCGAAGTTGATTATCATTTTGTGAGAGAACGCGTTGCACAGAAGCTACTTCAGATCAAGTTTGTTTCTTCTAAGGATCAGCTTGCTGACATTTTCACTAAACCCTTGCCCTTACCTTCTTTTGAAGGATGTCGACACAATCTTAACCTCCTGAGTGTTTCAGGATATAGTTAAGATTGAGGGAGGATGTTAGACTAGGTATATTGTATATATACGTGTTGTAACACAATACCTGTACCTGTACGTTCTCTTCTATATATACATGACAGCCGTACCCGCTTAGGGTATCGAGCATTGTTCAAACCCTAGTTTGTCTAATACTGGGCATGTGCCCGGATTGGAATACAAGCTAGACTTTTCCATAAGATAGAAATTTATGGAAGAGATGGGGGAAGAGGAATGGGAGCAACGAACCATACCTTGACACTGAGCGTGCGAGGGGATAGGAGGTGTGTGGACGTCGGGCTGCTTATTCTGCAACAACTCTGTGCCGCGGGTCTTCAGATCTGATGCAAACCCGTCGGAGTCTGATGCGGAGGACTTGTGACGGCGGACGAGTCGCCGTCGATGATGTGCCGCGCAACAGCGGGGCTGCCCGGGAGGCGGACCTAGGGGACCGAGAAGCCGGAGGGGGGAGGCGGTGGCAGGGCGAATCTGCGGTGGGATGCTGGCGGTGCATCGGATCTGGACTGGACCGCCGCCAGCATCGCTCGTCGATTGGAGATGGCCGATAGAGGATTGAGGATCGGAGGAGCAGGATCCGAAGCAAAAACATGAGAGCATATGGATATTTTTGCAGAGAATTTTGTAACTGTGAGTACAGATTCCTCCACCTAGATCCGTGCCATTCATCTCAAATCCAATGGTAGAGGATCGTTTTTCTATTTTTGCACCTTATGGCCAGATTCTGTACTAGTCGTTCCCAGCCATACAGGTCAATGCTACCTTGAAAATGACCACATGAACAAATTTAATTAGTCTATAGAAGGTATGGTACTCGAATAGGAGAATGATAATTGATACTCCCTCCGTCCGAAAATACTTGTCATCAAAATGGATGAAAATAAATATATCTAGAACTAAAATACATTTAGATACATCAATTTTAATGACAAGTATTTTCGGACTGAGGGAGTACAAAGCAGCTAAAGGGCAACCCAATGAAGAGACCAAGTATACACCATTTTCACTGAACAGTCTGGAGATGAGGTGGCACCCAATGAAGCGTCAAGCAGCCTGCAACATTGTGTCCATGTGAACGATCCTCAAGCAATGACATCCTTCTTGATACAGCTAGCTGAAATTAACAACAAGCGGTTTACTATATCAAATTTCTAACAGAAAAGATTAAGTGGTCATGCACACACACAACTCACTTCAACAATTTGAGACCAGCTAATTGACATGTGAAGCTGGGCTGCCTGTTCTTCAAGATTTTTGTTATATCTCCAGGCCCATTTAAGCATATGATGTACAGATTCTTTTAACTCTTCTTTCTCAGACTCGCTCAATTGTGTGTGCAGTTTGTGACATCTCACTACTAGGAAAACCCTTACCAGTAACGCTGGTTTTTTGGTTATTAGTAGCATGGGCAGGCGCGCTACTGCTACGGCGCTACAACTATTTTTTAGCAGTAGCGCTTGTTTGAACCAGTGCTACTGCTATCTATAACTAGCAGTAGCACGCCTCTGTCCATCGCTACTGCTAATACTAGTAGTGTGCCCCTACAACCAACGCTACTGGTAAGCAGCGCTGTTACTACTCCAATACCCCACGCTACTGCTAGTATTTTCTTTTTTTATGTTGTTGTATTCGTATTTTTACAGGTTTTATACAATTACAACATGCACATACACAGAAACTATATGAAAAAGGAATGTCTCATCATCATCATCGAAGTGGTACAACATAGTCTCAACACAAATGATGTCGATCTCATCATCATCTCGAAATAGCGATACAAGTTAATGATCACATGTCTCTTACATTGTCACCGTAGACACATGTTTCATCATCTACCTAAACTATGACATACGAGATAAGAGCGATCACGATGATAAAAAACGGTATTATGTAGTAGTTTTTGCAGCAGCGCTGGTTCTGAATCCCCTATTGTGCTATGAATCTCAAGTAACTAGCTTCGGCTTCCGCTCTGCTATCAAACCATTTCTGGCTTCCGGCGGAGAAGCCAGAGACTTGGGCCTAACACTCTGGCCACTCATCATACACACTCGGAATATGCCCTACATACACGGCATACCACTTCCTCGCCATCGTTGATCTATATACCTGTCAACGGAACAGTTATGAAATAGAAACAACATATAAAGTAAACATAGTTAACAAATTTCATCGTATCGAAAGTAATTAACTAGAGCGTGGCACCATACATCTAATAGTTTCGTCGTACTGAGAGATTCGAAGTTTCATCGTACAGAAAGTAACAAGTAACTAAACAGACAAATTGTTTTTAAGTTGTGCACTCTTCCCATCTGTCCATATCCGGAGGGGTGGACCCAAGCTTAGTGAAAGGCGTCATGTCTTGACGCTGTAGGGCAATGCGGGTTCGGACGTCAGCTCGCGATATTGGGCCACCGTAGAACATCCCATTCTCTTCGAGGGCATCTTTCATGATGATGGACGCAATTTCCTGCTGGATCCGGTAGAAATCATTTCGAAGTTGATTATCCGGCACGGCTCCAAAGGCTTCGGCCCATCTCTGGATATGGGTATCGCATGAAGATTTCATGCAAAGTGATTGCACATCCCTTCTGTACTCCATCATTAGATGGATGATGTAGAATCCATCATTCTCACTTGCCGGTTGCTGGATGCAACAGAAGTCAGTCTTGTGGCCGAAACAATTCCCGGCCTTATTTGTTTTTTGCATTGGACGTAGCCACCCCGCATGCTGAAGCCTAGCATAGCTCTGTCCAGAACATACTTTATGTGTGTGTAATCTTTCTTCTGTATGTTCTTCGACGGGTCCAAATATAGAGCGCGGGAGTAACACGGGTAAAGAACGATGAGAATGGCACGACACCCCCCGCTGCGCAAAATACACGATCAAGTTAGCTTCCATGCGTGCAAAGTAATTATTGAAATGCACGTATGTGTTATAGTGCTATCCGCGGATGACTTACCTGGGATGATAAGGTAGGAGAATCGTTCGTTTGTCCTTATTACTGACCAAGAATTCTTCGATGTACGGACTCGCAAATTGATGGTTCGCGTCGTTGATTGACAAGAAACCCTCATGCATGTAGTATGGGTCCGCGACCGCAAGACCGGTGACTTGCTCTCTCGTGACGATGTAGTTCATGTGCAGCGCATACAGGCGGACGAACGTAAAATCGAGTGTCCTCATTTGAAACATCTGGAAGATGTAATCAAACCTCAGGAAGAAGAGGTCCGCGGGGCATGTGTGTACAGACATCTTGCAACTGCTCAACACATGAACCGTATAAAGTGGGTATCCTGGATCATCCGAGGCGAGGAGGCTTCTCTCTTTCGAAAGCACATGGTCATGGAGTCTCCTGAGATCCCCTGCTATGGCAGCTAGTGCATTCGCCGGTACCATTGGCTCTCCTGCGACATGGATTAATGGCGCATGTTTCATCGATACACGGTCAACCTTGGTCGAAGACGGCTGGCTGCTAGAACCAACATTGCCAGCTTTATTGGATTTTCTCGCCGCCGGTCTCTTCCTCTGCTTCTTCTTGGTGGGCTCAGGTGCTGGTGGGTCTGTCAGACCCTCCCTGAGCACCACCCCTAGTGTTGTTGGGCTCAGCATTGGACGACTCTGGCTAATTAGTTGAGTTTGGGTGGAGCTGGCATCTGGAGGCGTGTCCTGCGAGGATTGCATGAACAAAGACTTCTTGCACTCCCGAGGACGTTCTGGCTCTGGTACATGCATCTCATATTCATATGGTTGACTCATTGTTACTTCGTTGTCAAAGGCAGTATTGAAATATTGGTTAGGGTCATCGGCCTCCTCCATGTCATGATCCATATCCTCTTCCATGGGGCAGATGGCATCATCTGCCGGAACGGTTGGCCCTCCTTCATCATGTCTCTCGATCTCAGCAAGCAGCACAGACGATGGTTGTACTTGTGTAGATGGTGTTGTGGTCATACCTTCCTCAGGTCCCGTTGGTGTGCTCCCAGCCACCTCGACATGAAGAAGATTTTTCGGCCACAGGATCGGCCAATTTTTGCATTGGCCAAGCTGCATGGGGGTCTCGTCATCCTCTCCATTGGGTTGTATCGGACGAGGGAAACACTCGTAGCCTGCTTTCACACTCGCCACAGAGACCCTTAAGGCGTTATCAGACATCTGCCAGCGGTGAAACAATCGATCCTTAGGCTTGACTATAGTACCCTTCCCCACATCCACCAACCCGCCCTTCATGTGGTAAAGGAGGGTGCACGGAGTGGAGTCGGCCTACAAAGACATATACGTGCGGGGTCAGAGATCCAAAAAGAACGGCAACAGAAGATTAATTAATTAGTTGAGTTGATGAAGGTGCGACACATATTTACCGTGAGGGCATCGAGCTCAGCCAATGTCGACGGCCCGATATTCAAGCCAGAGACGGAGCTAAGGCTACTGTGAGAGCTGGGTGCAGGAGGAGGTGCTGGAGGAGGTGCGGCTGCGGTTGCCATACTAGGTACGGGTATGGGTGCGGTGTTCATTGAGTTGCTCCCGGTGAAGCTGGGCATGGGAAAATCAGTTGGTGGTGCGTTTGGATTTTGTTGCACCCATGTGACCACTGTTGGACTCAAGCTTGTAAAGGCAGCCACCATGTCATCTCTCCAGGCAGCGATTATCTCAGCTTTGTTCTCAGCTTTTGCTTTCTCCATCGCCCGCACCA
This sequence comes from Triticum urartu, assembly GCF_056163025.1. NCBI lineage: Eukaryota > Viridiplantae > Streptophyta > Magnoliopsida > Poales > Poaceae > Triticum > Triticum urartu. The sequence goes on from NC_141879.1 coordinate 50,687,065, forward strand.
CCTTCTCGCCGATAGTCACTTGACTGGACTTCTTTCTCTGTTTTTTGGCCTCGGGGTCCTCGTTATAATAGTACTTCCACGTGGCGCCATCCCCGGCGTCGTGCACACGTCCATATTGCGGCTGCTGGCCGGGCGGGTGTCCCATCATTATGTTCATGGCCCGGTTGAAAGTAGTGTCCCACTTGTACTTCGCCGACGATTGAGTCGACGAGTCGCTTTCGGCCGCAAACTTGTGTTGCTGTCTCTGCAAAATGGACCGTGAATCCTTTATGAATGCGACTAGAATGTAGTAGACTTCATTGATTAGAAGCTAATATGTTTAAAAGGATAATTACCAGTAATCTCATAAATTTCCTAGTCGGCCCGTCGGTGAAAAAAAATCTTTTTTTGGGGGGGGGGTCGGTCCCAAGAGAATCGGGCCCTGATGAAGTCGTGCTCCTGCTGGTCGGTGAACTCAGCCAATGGGTCTGCGATCCCCTGACGTTCACGTTCTGCGTTCTCCTTAGCCCACACGGGCCTCTTTCCCGTGTAACCATGACTTCCAAGGCGGTGGTTCCCCATGTTCTTTGCCTGCATCTACTTGCCTCTCTCCGACCTGGCCTTGGCAGCTACTTCATTGCAAGTCTCCTTGAACTTTTCAAAGTCCTCTATCATAATTTCGGATTGTCTGCAACAATCTCTGTGCAGGTTTCATGGTCTACTTCAATCGCCTTTTTACCCTAGTTTTCCAAGCGCTCAATGCGGTGCTGAACTTCCCTAGGGCTTTGTTGTTGATTTTTTTTCATGGCATCATCATCCCATGGGTCGACATCGTCATTCTGACCGGGGAACAGGAATATTGCGTGCAACCTGGTTAGGAGTAGCGTCTTCAAATTTTCATTATTCCATATTTTCGTGGTGTTGATGTTAGCTATATCCCGTAGGATGCATGCTAGTTGGTTGCCGTAACACGCTGCCACTTCCCGTGGCTCTATTGGCTCGAACTCGCCAGGGTGCACCGCCGTGACCACTAGTCTTCTGGTGCCGAGCTCGTTTGGGCGTCGTGTCCTCTTTTCCTTCTTTCCCTCATTGGCTTGGGAGGTCCCACCTTTTGTGCTGTAGTTAGGAACATCATTAGCGCCAGTCTCAGTGCTGGTGTCGTTGGTGGCATCAGTGTCGGCGCCGGCGCCACCACCGTTGTCATCCTTCATGACAAGGGGGTCCTGACACCCAGCTTGCTGTCTCTCCTGATCTGCCAGAAAGTCTAGGTAGGCGTGTGCTCGAACTAATTGGGACTGAGAACCTCCGGCCTCATCGGTGCCGGTCATGTTTCCTAGGGTTCAATGTCGTAGTCGTTTAATTATTGAGCTTTATATAATAAAGTGAATAATGAAAGGAAAAGTGACCTTTGTTTTGCCGGAAATGTCATTTCATTCGCGTCGCGTCAAATCTCGAGCACTCGATATGTCCAACTTTCTAGCACAAGTCATGCCGAAATTCACGGAAAATTTTGGCATTATCATTGCTAGAAAGTGCACATATAGAGCGCCTGAAATTTGCCAGAATGGAAATGAATCAATATTTCCGGCAAAACATAGGTCACTCGCAATCGGGAAATGAATCAACAACCAAAGTCCGGTAGAACTACAGTAGCACAACAATATAGGATGCTCACTATAGCAGCACAACAACCACATGCACATGTACTCTCCTCTAGCATCTGCATGGAAAGAGCTCTATATAGTGTGGGTTTTGGGATGCTCACTATCTCCCTGTTGAGGATGAGGGTGTGGTGTCGATGATCTTCGAGCGGCGTCGTCGAGCGGCACGTCAGTGATCTACCTGTGCGTCAAGCATTCACAAGATAAATTATTGTAGACACACAAGATAAATTATTGTAGACACACAAGATCAATTGTGGACCTACAATCTGCCTAATAAAATGTTCATTTTCATTTTATTTACTCTATCAACAAACTAAACACTCATTTTCATTTACTCTAGCAACAAAATCCAAAACAAGCATATTAACAGCATTCTAACAATAGGCATTTTAACAGCAAGCATTTGAACACTCTAACAATAGGCATTTTAACAGCAAATGAACACTCTAACAACACACATTTGAACACTCTAACAACAAACATTTTAACACTCTAACAACATACATTTTAACAGCATTCTAACATGCATTTTAACAGCATTCTAACATGCATTTTAACATGCATTTCAACATTTGGACAGCAAGCATTTGAACAAAACAAGCATATGAAAAGGGAGGGAAGAGGGGGTGGCACACCTCGGCCGGGGTTGGGATCAGGGTCGGGGTCGCCGGGGCAGAGGGGCCGGGGTCCTTCTCCTCCTCGTCGATCTGCAGAGAGGCCAAATTTGGCCAGAGAGAGAGAGAGAGCAGGGGAGGCACGGGGAGAGGGGCCGGACCAGGGGTGCACCTAGGGCAGGGGGCAGCACGGGGGGAGGGAGCATCGAGGTCGGGTGCGGTGCGCGTCGACGACGGCATGGGCAAGTGCGGGCGTCAGCGGTGGCGTGGGCGGGTGCGGGCGTCGGTGGCGTGGACGGGTGCGGGCGTCGGTGGTGGCGTGGGCGGGTGTGCGGGCATCGGCGGCGTGGGCGGGTGCGGGCGTCGGCGGCGTGGCGGGTGCGGGCGTCGGTAGTGGCGAGCTCAGAGAAAGGGGATCGAGCGAGAGAGTGTGAGAGAGGAAAGAGATAGGACCTAGCGGACGGTGCTGTAGGCAACTTAGCTATAGCACGTGTTGGCAAAACATGCTATAGCTAAGTTAGCTATAGCGCTACCCAAGCAAAAACGCGCTACTGCTATTTTTTTATTTTTATTTTTCTTTTCCTTAGCTATAGCGCTGCCCAAGCCAAAACACGCTATTGCTATTTTTTTTCTTTTCCTTAGCTATAGCGCTGCCCAAGCCAATACACGCTACTGCTAACCTTTTTATTTTTATTTTTCTTTCATTTCATTTTCCACAACTTATTAGTTCCTTTTTCTTTTTCTTTCATTTCATTTTGCAAAACTTCCTTTCTTTTTCCTTTTCTTTTTCTTTCATTTGCACTTTTCTTTTTCTTATCTTTCTTTTGCTTCCTTCCTTCCTTTAACTTGGTCTGTCGTTGGAACAATACCACTGTTACCCTCCGAATAATAAGTAGTATAATATATATAACATGTTTTGACCGCTAACGCCGGTATACAAAATAGACACACACAAAATTGTGGATTAGTTTGTCAGCTTGGGCGACGACGACGCTTTAGACTGATCTTCTTCCCTCTTTTGTTCGTTGTCGAATAATTGAGCCCATGGTCGTGACTTTTCCTTCTCTAGGGATTACGATCTTTTGTAGGTGATGTAGTCTTCATTCTTCTTTTGACGTATGTTTCATCGTCATCAGCATCATCTTCCCTCATCAGATCACCGTACTGGTCGTAGTCTTTTTTGGGTTTCGTAGTAATTTCAAAAATTTTCCTATGCACACGCAAGATCATGGTGATGCATAGCAACGAGAGTGGAGAGTGCTGTCTACATACCCACGCAGACCGACTGCGGAAGCGTTGACACAACGTAGAGGAAGTAGTCGTACGTCTTCACGATCCAACCGATCAAGCACCAAAACTACGGCACCTCCGAGTTCGAGCACACGTTCAGCTCGATGACGATCCCGGACTCCGATCCAGCAAAGTGTCGGGGAAGAGTTCCGTCAGCACGACGGCGTGGTGACGATCTTGATGCACTATAGCAGCAGGGCTTCGCCTAAACTCCGCTACAGTATTATCGAGGAATATGGTGGCTGGGGGCACCGCACACGGCTAAGGAATAGATCACGTGGATCAACTTGTGTGTTCTAGGGTGCCTCTGCCTCAGTATATAAAGGACTAGAGGGGGGGGGGAGGCTGGCCGGCCACAGGAGGCACGCCAGGAGAGTCGTACTCCCTTTGGGAGTAGGATTCCCCCCAATCCTAGTTGGAATAGGATTCCTTGAGGGGGGAAAGAGAGAGAGGGGGGCCGGCCACCTCTCCTAGTCCTAATAGGACTAGGGGAAGGGGGGAGGCGCGCGGCCACCTTGGGCTGCCCCTTTCTCCTTTCCACTAAGGCCCATCAAGGCCCATACGGTTCCCGGGGGGTTCCGGTAACCTCCTGGTACTCCGGTAAAATCCCGATTTCACCCGGAACACTTCCGATATCCAAACATAGGCTTCCAATATATCAATCTTTACGTCTCGACCATTTCGAGACTCCTCGTCATGTCCGTGATCACATCCGGGACTCCGAACAACCTTCGGTACATCAAAATGCATAAACTCATAATATAACTGTCATCGTAACCTTAAGCGTGCGGACCCTACGGGTTCGAGAACAATGTAGACATGACCGAGACACGTCTCCGGTCAATAACCAATAGCGGGACCTGGATGTCCATATTGCCTCCTACATATTCTATGAAGATCTTTATCGGTCAGACCGCATAACAACATACGTTGTTCCCTTTGTCATCGGTATGTTACTTGCCCGAGATTCGATCGTCGGTATTCCAATACCTAGTTCAATCTCGTTACCGGCAAGTCTCTTTACTCGTTCTGTAATACATCATCCTGCAACTAACTCATTTAGTTGCAATGCTTGCAAGGCTTAAGTGATGTGCATTACCGAGAGGGCCCAGAGATACCTCTCCGACAATCGGAGTGACAAAACCTAATCTCGAAATACGCCAACCCAACATGTACCTTTGGAGACACCTGTAGTACTCCTTTATAATCACCCAGTTACGTTGTGACGTTTGGTAGTACCCAAAGTGTTCCTCCGGTAAACGGGAGTTGCATAATCTCATAGTTACAGGAACATGTATAAGTCATGAAGAAAGCAATAGCAACATACTAAACGATCGGGTGCTAAGATAATGGAATGGGTCATGTCAATCAGATCATTCTCTTAATGATTTGATCCCGTTAATCAAATAACAACTCATTGCTCATGGTTAGGAAACATAACCATCTTTGATTAACGAGCTAGTCAAGTAGAGGCATACTAGTGACACTTTGTTTGTCTATGTATTCACACATGTATTATGTTTCCGGTTAATACAATTCTAGCATGAATAATAAACATTTATCATGATTATAAGGAAATAAATAATAACTTTATTATTGCCTCTAGGGCATATTTCCTTCAGTCTCCCACTTGCACCAGAGTCAATAATCTAGATTACACTGTAATGATTCTAACACCCATGGAGCCTTGGTGCTGATCATGTTTTGCTCATGGAAGAGGCTTGGTCAACGGGTCTGCAACATTCAGATCCGTATGTATCTTGCAAATCTCTATGTCTCCCACCTGGACTAGATCCCGGATGGAATTGAAGCGGCTCTTGATGTGCTTGGTTCTCTTGTGAAATCTGGATTCCTTTGCCAAGGCAATTGCACCAGTATTGTCACAAAATATTTTCATTGGACCCGATGCACTAGGTATGACACCTAGATCGGATATGAACTCCTTCATCCAGACTCCTTCGTTCGCTGCTTCCGAAGCTGCTATGTACTCCGCTTCACATGTAGATCCCGCTACGACGCTTTGTTTAGAACTGCACCAACTGACAGCTCCACCGTTTAATGTAAACACGTATCCGGTTTGCGATTTAGAATCGTCCGGATCAGTTTCAAAGCATGCATCAACGTAACCTTTTACGATGAGCTCTTTGTCACCTCCATATACGAGAAACATATCCTTAGTCCTTTTCAGGTATTTCAGGATGTTCTTGACCGCTGTCCAGTGATCCACTCCTGGATTACTTTGCTACCTCCCTGCTAGACTTATAGCAAGGCACACATCGGGTCTGGTACACAGCATTGCATACATGATAGATCCTATGGCTGATGCATAGGGAACATCTTTCATATTCTCTCTATCTTCTGCAGTGGTCGGGCATTGAGTCTTACTCAATTTCACACCTTGTAAAACAGGCAAGAATCCTTTCTTTGCTTGATCCATTTTGAACTTCTTCAAAATTTTGTCAAGGTATGTTGTTTGTGAAAGTCCAATTAAGCGTTTTGATCTATCTCTATAGATCTTTATGCCTAATATGTAAGCAGCTTCTCCGAGGTCTTTCATTGAAAAACTCTTATTCAAGTATCCCTTTATGCTATCCAGAAATTCTATATCATTTCCAATTAGTAATATGTCATCCACATATAATATTAGAAATGCTACAGAGCTCCCACTCACTTTCTTGTAAATACAGGCTTCTCCGAAAGTCTGTATAAAACCAAATGCTTTGATCACACTATCAAAGCGTTTATTCCAACTCCGAGAGGCTTGCATCAGTCCATAAATGGATCGCTGAAGCTTGCACACTTTGTTAGCTCCTTTTGGATCGACAAAACCTTCTGGTTGCATCATATACAACTCTTCTTCCAGAAATCCATTCAGGAATGCAGTTTTGACATCCATTTGCCAAATTTCATAATCATAAAATGCGGCAATTGCTAACATGATTCGGACGGACTTAAGCATCGCTACGGGTGAGAAGGTCTCATCATAGTCAATCCCTTGAACTTGCCGAAAACCTTTCGCGACAAGTCGAGCTTTGTAGATAGTAACATTACCATCAGCGTCAGTCTTCTTCTTAAAGATCCATTTATTCTCAATTGCTTGCCGATCATTGGGCAAGTCAACCAAAGTCCATACTTTGTTCTCATACATGGATCCCATCTCAGATTTCATGGCTTCAAGCCACTTTGCGGAATCTGGGCTCACCATCGCTTCTTCATAGTTCGTAGGTTCATCATGATCTAGTAGCATGATTTCCAGAACAGGATTACCGTACCACTCTGGCGCGGATCTTATTCTGGTTGATCTACGAGGTTTAGTAGTATCTTGATCTGAAGTTTCATGACTATAATCATTAGCTTCCTCACTTATTGGTGTAGGTGTCGCAGAAATAATTTTCTGTGATGTACTACTTTCCAATAAAGGAGCAGGTACAGTTACCTCGTCAAGTTCTACTTTCCTCCCACTCACTTCTTTCGAGAGAAACTCCTTCTCTAGAAAGGATCCATTCTTAGCAACGAATGTTTTGCCTTCGGATCTGTGATAGAAGGTGTACCCAACAGTCTCCTTTGGATATCCTATGAAGACACATTTCTCCAATTTGGGTTCGAGCTTATCAGGTTGAAGCTTTTTCACATAAGCATCGCAGCCCCAAACTTTAAGAAACGACAACTTTGGTTTCTTGCCAAACCACAGTTCATAAGGCGTCGTCTCAACGGATTTTGATGGTGCCCTATTTAACGTGAATGCGGCCGTCTCTAGAGCGTATCCCCAAAACGATAGCGGTAAATCAGTAAGAGACATCATAGATCGCACCATATCTAGTAAAGTACGATTACGACGTTCGGACACACCATTACGCTGTGGTGTTCCGGGTGGCGTGAGTTGCGAAACTATTCCACAATTTTTCAAATGTACACCAAACTCGTAACTCAAATATTCTCCTCCACGATCAGATCATAGAAACTTTATTTTCTTGTTATGATGATTTTCAACTTCACTCTGAAATTCTTTGAACTTTTCAAATGTTTCAGACTTATGTTTCATTAAGTAGATATACCCATATCTGCTTAAGTCATCTGTGAAGGTGAGAAAATAACGATATCCGCCACGAGCCTCAATATTCATCGGATCACATACATCGGCATGTATGATTTCCAACAAATCTGTTGCTCTCTCCATAGTACCGGAGAACGGTGTTTTAGTCATCTTGCCCATGAGGCACGGTTCGCAAGTACCAAGTGATTCATAATCAAGTGGTTCCAAAAGTCCATCAGTATGGAGTTTCTTCATGCGCTTTACACCGATATGACCTAAACGACAGTGCCACAAATAAGTTGCACTTTCATTATCAACTCTGCATCTTTTGACTTCAACATTATGAATATGTGTATCACTACTATCGAGATTCATCAAAAATAGACCACTTTTCAAAGGTGCATGACCATAAAAGATATTACTCATATAAATAGAACAACCATTATTCTCTGATTTAAATGAATAACCGTCTCGCATCAAACAAGATCCAGATATAATGTTCATGCTCAACGCTGGCACCAAATAACAATTATTTAGGTCTAATATTAATCCCGAAGGTAGATGTAGAGGTAGCGTGCCGACCGCGATCACATCGACTTTGGAACCGTTTCCCACGTGCATCGTCACCTCGTCCTTTGCCAGTGCCCGCTTATTCCGTAGTCCCTGTTTCGAGTTGCAAATATTAGCAACAGAACCAGTATCAAATACCCAGGTGCTACTATGAGCTCTAGTAAGGTACACATCAATAACATGTATATCACATATACCTTTGTTCACCTTGCCATCCTTCTTATCCGCAAAATACTTGGGGCAGTTCCGCTTCCAGTGACCAGTCTGCTTGCAGTAGAAGCACTCAGTTTCAGGCTTAGGTCCAGACTTGGGCTTCTTCACTTGAGCAGCAACTTGCTTGCCATTCTTCTTGAAGTTCCCCTTCTTCCCTATGCCCTTTTATTGAAACTAGTGATCTTGTCAACCATCAACACTTGATGTTTTCCTTGATTTCTACCTTCGTTGATTTCAGCATCACGAAGAGCTTGGGAGTTGTTTCCGTTATCCCTTGCATATCATAGTTCATCACAAAGTTCTACCAACTTGGTGATGGTGACTAGAGAATTCTGTCAATCACTATCTTATCTGGAAGATTAACTCCCACTTGATTCAAGCGATTGTTGTACTCAGACAATCTGGGTATATGCTCACTAACAGAACTGTTCTCCTCCATCTTGCAGCTATAGAACTTATTGGAGACTTCATATCTCTCAATCCGGGCATTTGCTTGAAATATTAACTTCAACTCCTGAAACATCTCATATGCTCCATGACGTTCAAAACGTCGTTCAAGTCCCGATTCTAAGCCGTAAAGCATGGCACACTGAACTATCGAGTAGTCATCAGCTTTGCTCTGCCAGACGTTCATAACATCCGGCGTTGCTCCTGCAGCAGGCCTGGCACCCAGCAGTGCTTCCAGGACGTAATTCTTCTGTGCAGCAATGAGGATAATCCTCAAGTTACGGACCCAGTCCGTGTAATTGCTACCATCATCTTTCAACTTTGCTTTCTCAAGGAACGCATTAAAATTCAATGGAACAACAGCACGAGCCATCTATCTACAATCAACATAAACAAGCAAGATACTATCAGGGACTAAGTTCATGATAAATTTAAGTTCAATTAATCATATTACTTAAGAACTCCCACTTAGATAGACATCCCTCTAATCCTCTAAGTGATCACGTGATCCAAATCAACTAAACCATAACCGATCATCACGTGAGATGGAGTAGTTTTCAATGGTGAACATCGTTATGTTGATCATATCTACTATATGATTCACGCTCGACCTTTCGGTCTCCGTGTTCCGAGGCCATATCTGCATATGCTAGGCTCGTCAAGTTTAACTTGAGTATTCTGCGTGTGCAAAAACTGGCTTGCACCCGTTGTAGATGGACGTAGAGCTTATCACACCCGATCATCACGTGGTGTCTGGGCACGACGAACTTTGGCAACGGTGCATACTCAGGGAGAACACTTCTTGATAATTTAGTGAGAGATTATCTTATAATGATACCATCAATCAAAGCAAGATAAGATGCATAAAAGATAAACATCACATGCAATCAATATAAGTGATATGATATGGCCATCATCATCTTGTGCTTGTGATCTCCATCTTCGAAGCACCGTCGTGATCACCATCGTCACCGGCGTGACACCTTGATCTCCATCGTAGCATCGTTGTCGTCTCGCCAATCTTATGCTTCCACGACTATCACTACCACTTAGTAATAAAGTAAAGCATTACATCGCGATTGCATTGCATACAATAAAATGACAACCATAAGGCTCCTGCCAGTTGCCGATAACTCAGTTACAAAACATGATCATCTCATACAATAAAATTTAGCATCATGCCTTGACCATATCACATCACAACATGCCCTGCAAAAACAAGTTAGACGTCCTCTACTTTGTTGTTGCAAGTTTTACGTGGCTGCTACGGGCTTAAGCAAGAACCAATCTCACCTACGCATCAATACCACAATGATAGTTTGTCAAATAGACTCCGTTTTAATCTTCGCAAGGACCGGGCGTAGCCACACTTGGTTCAACTAAAGTTGGAGAGACAGTCGCCCGCAAGCCACCTGTGTGCAAAGCACGTCGGGGGAACCGGTCTCGCGTAAGCGTACGCGTAATGTTGGTCCGGGTCGTCTCGTCCAACAATACTGCCGAACCAAAGTATGACATGCTGGTAGGCAGTATGACTTATATCGCCCACACTCACTTGTGTTCTACTCGTGCATATAACATCAACATAAATAACCTAGGCTCTGATGCCACTGTTGGGTTTCGTAGTAATTTCAAAAATTTTCCTACGCACACGCAAGGTCATGGTGATGCATAGCAACGAGAGGGGAGAGTGCTGTCTACGTACCCACGCAGACCGACTGTGGAAGCGTTGACACAACGTAGAGGAAGTAGTCGTACGTCTTCACGATCCAACCGATCCTGCACCGAAACTACAGCACCTCCGAGTTCGAGCACACGTTCAGCTCGATCACGATCCCCGAACTCCGATCCAGCAAAGTGTCGGGGAAGAGTTCCGTCAGCACGACGGCGTGGTGACGATCTTGATGCACTACAGCAGCAGGGCTTCGCCTAAACTCTGCTACAGTATTATCGAGGAATATGGTGGCTGGGGGCACCGCACACGGCTAAGGAATAGATCACGTGGATCAACTTGTGTGTTCTAGGGTGCCTTTGCCTCCGTATATAAAGGACTAGAGGGGGGGGGGGAGGCTGGCCGGCCACAGGAGGCGCGCCAGGAGAGTCCTACTCCCTCTGGGAGTAGGATTCCCCCCAATCCTAGTTGGAATAGGATTCCTTGAGGGGGGAAAGAGAGAGAGGGGGGCCAGCCACCTCTCCTAGTCCTAATAGGACTAGGGGAAGGGGGGAGGCGCGCGGCCACCTTGGGATGCCCCTTTCTCCTTTCCACTAAGGCCCATCAAGGCCCATACGGTTCCCGGGGGGTTCCGGTAACCTCCCGGTACTCCGGTAAAATCCCGATTTCACCCGGAACACTTCCGATATCCAAACATAGGCTTCCAATATATCAATCTTTACGTCTCGACCATTTCGAGACTCCTCGTCATGTCCGTGATCACATCTGGGACTCCGAACAACCTTCGGTACATCAAAATGCATAAACTCATAATATAACTGTCATCGTAACCTTAAGCGTGCGGACCCTACGGGTTCGAGAACAATGTAGACATGACCGAGACACGTCTCCGGTCAATAACCAATAGCGGGACCTGGATGTCCATATTGGCTCCTACATATTCTATGAAGATCTTTATCGGTCAGACCGCATAACAACATACGTTGTTCCCTTTGTCATCGGTATGTTACTTGCCCGAGATTCGATCGTCGGTATTCCAATACCTAGTTCAATCTCGTTACCGGCAAGTCTCTTTACTCGTTCTGTAATACATCATCCCGCAACTAACTCATTTAGTTGCAATGCTTGCAAGGCTTAAGTGATGTGCATTACCGAGAGGGCCCAGAGATACCTCTCCGACAATCGGAGTGAAAAAACCTAATCTCGAAATACGCAAACCCAACATGTACCTTTGGAGACACCTGTAGTACTCCTTTATAATCACCCAGTTACGTTGTGACGTTTGGTAGTACCCAAAGTGTTCCTCCGGTAAACGGGAGTTGCATAATCTCATAGTTACAGGAACATGTATAAGTCATGAAGAAAGCAATAGCAACATACTAAACGATCGGGTGCTAAGATAGTGGAATGGGTCATGTCAATCAGATCATTCTCTTAATGATGTGATCCCGTTAATCAAATAACAACTCATTGCTCATGGTTAGGAAACATAAGCATCTTTGATTAACGAGCTAGTCAAGTAGAGGCATACTAGTGACACTTTGTTTGTCTATGTATTCACACATGTATTATGTTTCCGGTTAATACAATTCTAGCATGAATAATAAAAATTTATCATGATTATAAGGAAATAAATAATAACTTTATTATTGCCTCTAGGGCATATTTCCTTCAGTCTTCCTCATTGGCGACTCCATCCATTCCAGCGATGGTCCTTTTGCTTCTCCTCACGACAACATGGCTAGGATTGATCGGATCAGTTATGAAGAAACATTGTGTCACGTGTTTAGCGTGTACCCATGGCTCATTTTTGGCGATTTCGTTGACGGTACCACTATCGGAGTCGGGTATACACATGGTAGTGAAATGTTGATTTTCTCTTTGTACATTCTTAGCCCATCTGACACGAAACATCGTCGCGCTATGCAATCCGGAGTAGTTAAGCTCCCATATCTCTTCGACCCTTCAGTAATATCTTTCAATTACATTCCCGGTCATTGCTTCCATCATCACCCTGAGGTTTGGTCATCACTGTTTATATCTTTCTCCTCCGTGTAGAACGTGTATCCGTTGATATCGTATGCTTGATAAGTCGCGAGGTTGGTCAAGGTGCCATGTGCTAAGGCATATATGAGCATTCCATTCGGACAACCCTCTTCCGGGGGATTAGCCAGAACTCGCTCTTTAAACCAACGCAAGAAAGTGGAGTTGTGCTCTCAAATAACTTCAGCGTGCGTCCTATGCACCCCACGGCCACGGTACTTCTTTGCGATGGTCTCTTTATGCAGTGTCACGAAATTTTCTAGCACATCTAGGTGTTGTAGCACCACTAAATTTTCCCTGTCAAGGTCATTTTGTCGACCCGAGCGTAACACATTCACATCCCTATGACCGTTGGTGTGACCTTCGCCTTCGAGCCTTCCACAGTGCTTGTTGACGGGCAAACCAACAACAGGGTCTCCGGTGCCTACTAGATAACTCTCACAGAAAGAGATGCACTCTTTGGTCAGATATCCCTGGCTATGCTTCCATCTGGACGGGACATGTTACGAACGAATCCTATGATGACGCCATTCATCCTCTCGAATGGCATCATGCTGTGCAGGAATGTCGGCCCTAGGTCGATGATGTCGTCCATGATGTGGACACATAGATGCACCATGACATCAAAGAACGCGAGCGGGCAGTACATCTCTAGCTCAGTCAGTATGACAACAATCTCTTCCTGTAGCCTATGGAGTTGCTTCACACTGATCGACTTTCGAGAGATAGCATAAAAAAGTGGCATAGGTCAGTAAGCGTCTCACGCACATGTGTGTCCATAATCCCTCTAAGTGCAATCGGGAGTAACTACATCATCATCACATGACAATCATGAGACTTCATCCCACTGAACCTTTTTTTCTTAGTGTCTAGATATCTGCTTATCTTCCCACAGTATCGGGAACTAACTTTGATTCCGGCAAGGCACTTGAACAATTGATCGACCTCCTTCGGATCTAAGGTGAAGCGAGAGAGGGGGGCAATATTGTTCTTCCTTCTTGTTTACTTTTTTGCCCCTATCTTCCGTCTCCGTCTCCGTCTCGGTCTCCTCTGACGACCTTTTACCGGGCATTTAGAGATCTTTCCTGATATTCAAAAATTCCAAGTCTTTTCTTGCCTTTGGCCCATCCTTGGTCCTCTCGGGCATGTTCATCAATATTCCAACCAAACTCTCAAGGATATTTTTTGTGATATGCATTTGATCAAGGCTATGAGGCGTGTCGAGTATGGGCCAGTATTCTAAGTCCCAGAAAACAGATTTCATCTTCCATACCTTCAGCAGGGGCTCCGACGCCTTTTTCTTTGTCTTTCCCGGCGAGGGGCACTCTTCCCAGTTCTTCAATAACTTATATATTTCTGCACCGCTACGCTTACGTGGAGTACCTCGATGCTCAGCCTTACCATTGAATAGATCTCCACGCTTTCTCCACGGGTCATCCTTCTCGAGCCATCTTCGATGCCCTATGTAAACGATTTTCGAAGACCCGCCATCTTTCGATAGCTGCAGAGAAGTTGTAGCATCCATGCACCTCGTGCATCCGCAATATCCGTGGCACACCTGGCCGGAGAGATAGCGGTAACCGAGATAGTCCTGCACCGTCGTGATCAGCGCGACTCTCATGTAGAGATACTCTCCTTTCCTTTTATCCCATGTCTTGGCTGGCATTGTCCATAAGGTATGTAGCTCCTCTTTCAGTAACCCGAGATACAAATTTATATCATTTCCCGGTTGTCTCGGCCCTTGAATAAGCATAGCCATGTGTATGTATTTTTTCCTTCATGCACAACCAGGGGGAGGTTGTACATCCATACAAACACAGGCCATGTGCTATGATTGGTGTTTTGGATGCCAAATGGATTCATGCCATCACTACTAGTGCCAAGCACGATGTTCCTTGGATCATTTGCGAAAAAATCAAATTCAACATTTAATGCTCTCCACTGGCTAGCATCTGCGAGGTGTCTCTGCTTCGGCTCATATCCTTCATCTGGCTTCACCCTCTCCGCGTGCCAGCGCATAAGCTTTGCTTCCTTAGGATCTATGAAATACCGTTGTAGACGCGGATTGATCGGATAGTACCATACAACTTTCTGTGGAGCTTTCTTTCCTGCCTTTTTATATCGTGAAGCATTGCACTTTGGACAGATGGTTTTTTCTGCATGCTCGTTCGGTTATATGATGCAATCATTGATGCATGTGTGATATCTAATGTGTGGCAGATCAAGAGGGCACACGATTTTATTTGCCTCCTCGACATTAGTAGGACACAGGCTTCCCACGGGAAGAACCTTATTTAGATACTTCAAAAGCTCATCCAAGCTTGTATCTGTCTATTTGTTTTTTGCCTTCATCTTTAGAAGTTCTAGTGTGAAACTCAAGCGGGTCACCTCGGGATTGCAACCATCATACAAAGGAGTCATCGAATCTACCTCCAGTTGCGCCATGAAAGTGCAACTATCCCTAGGTGGTTTTGGTAATTCCTAACAACATATAGCTTATTGAGCTAATGCTATTCCAAGATTGATATTTCAGGAAAAGCTCAATGAATGGCATGGCATGGATGAGGAAAGTGGACCCCTCAAAATACTAAGGACAAAAAGATTGGCTCAAGCTCAAAGCTTGAGACTCTACATTTTATATTTTAGTGATCCAAGATCACATTGAGTCTATAGGAAAAGCCAATACTATCAAGGAGGGATGAGCTGTTGTTTAATGAGGTTCTTGCTTCATAGTGCTTAGTGATATACTCCAAAACCCTCAACTACCTTCCCACATCCACATATGACCTAAACCAAAAGTTAAACTCGGCCCCATTGATACTTTCTATCCGGCGCCACCGAGTTTCAAATGTCATAGCCACTACCACAAACCCTAGGCAAATCGGTCTCACCGATAGGGATTTCGGTCACAGTGAGATGGGGTTGTAATCTCTCTATTTCCCTTCGTAACGTTTCAGTCCTACCGAGATGAGTGATCGGTCCCACCGAGATTGCAATGTAAACTCTCTGTTTTCCCTTCGTAACGTTTCGGTCTCATCAAAATGAGCGATCGGTCCCATCGAGTTTACCTGACCAACTCTCTGGTTAGCTTATTACCAAAATCGGTCGCACTGAGTTTGTGTAATCGGTCACACCGAGATTACGTTATGCCCTAACCCTAACCATATCGGTCCTACCGAGTAGCATCTCAGTCCCACTGAAAATCCTAACGGTCACTAGGTTTGCTAAATCGGTCCGACCGAGTTTCTCAATTCGGTCTCACCGAGATTGGTAAATTGTGTGTAAGGGTTAGTTTTTGTGTGGAGGCTATATATACCCCTCCACCCACTCTTCATTCGTGGAGAGAGCCCTCAGAACATACCTACACTTCCAATACACATTTTCTGAGAGAGAACCACCTACTCATGTGTTGAGGCCAAGATATTCCATTCCTACCATATGAATCTTGATCTCTAGCCTTCCCCAAGTTGCTTTCCACTCAAATCTTCTTTCCACCAAATCCAAATCCTGTGAGAGAGAGTTGAGTGTTTGGGAGACTATCATTTGAAGCACAAGAGCAAGGAGTTCATCATCAACATACCATTTGTTACTTCTAGGAGAGTGGTGTCTCCTAGATTGGCTAGGTGTCACTTGGGAGCCTCCGACAAAGATTGTGGAGTTGAACCAAGGAGTTTGTAAGGGCAAGGAGATCGCCTACTTCGTGAAGATCTACCGCTAGTGAGGCAAGTCCTTCGTGGGCGATGGCCATGATGGGATAGACAAGGTTGCTTCTTCGTGGACCCTTCATGGGTGGAGCCCTCCGTGGACTCGCGCAACCGTTACCCTCTGTGGGTTGAAGTCTCCATCAACATGGATGTACGATAGCACCACCTATCGGAACCACGACAAAAACATCTGTGTCTCCAATTGCGTTTGAATTCTCCAAACCCTTTCCTTTACATTCTTGCAAGTTGCATGCTTTACTTTCCACTGCTCATAGACTCTTTGCATGCTTGCTTGAATTGTGTTAAGATTGCTCGACTTGTGCTAAGATAGCTAAAATCTGCCAAAGACTAAAATTGGGAAAATGATAGATTTTTATTTGGTTAAGTAGTCTAATCACCCCCCCTCTAGACATACTTTCGATCCTACAAGTGGTATCAGAGCTTTGGTCTCCATTTGCTTTGATATTCATAGCTTTTGGAAGTCATAGTCTTGGTTTGACAACCTAGGAGAGTATGACGTCTAGCGGGGGAAACTACCACCGTAGAGGTCCTTACTTTGATGGCACTAATTTTGCTAGTTGGAAGCATAAGATGAAAATGCATATTCTTGGACATAACCCCGCCGTTTGGGCTATTGTGTGTGTTGGCTTGCAAGGTGAATTCTTTGATGGGAGAGAACCAAATCGTGAAGCTACCGTGGATGAGTTGAAGATGCTACAATACAACGCTCAAGCTTGTGATATCCTATTCAACGGATTGTGCCCCGAAGAATTCAACAAAATCAGCCGTCTTGAGAATGCAAAGGAAATTTGGGATACTTTGATTGATATGCATGAAGGTACCGACTCCGTCAAGGAATCCAAGTTGGATGTGCTTCAAAGTCAACTTGACAAGTTCAAAATGAAGGATGGTGAAGCTGTCAGTGAAATGTACTCTAGGCTTGCTCTTATCACAAATGAGATTGCCGGCTTAGGAAGTGAAGAGATGACCGACAAATTCATCATCAAGAAGATCCTAAGAGCCTTGGATGGAAAATACGATACCGTATGCGCATTGATCCAAATGATGCCAAATTACAAAGATCTCAAGCCAACGGAAGTCATTGGAAGAATTGTTGCTCATGAGATGTCACTCAAGGATAAGGAGGAACTTCACAACAAATCAAGTGGTGCTTACAAAGCCTCATGCAAAGCCCCCACATCATCAAGTGAGAAACAAACCTTCAATGAATAATTGAGCTTAATGGTGAAGAACTTCAACAAATTCTACAAGAGTAGGAGCAAAGAGAGAAGCTCCAAGTCAAGGTCCTACAATGACAAAAGATCTTCTAGTCGAGAGCGAAACTGCTACAATTGTGGAAGACCCGGACACTACTCCAATGAGTGTGCGGCTCCCCACAAGAGAAGAGAAGATTCTCCCAAAAGACGAAGTAGAAGAGAAGAATCACCATCAAGGGAGAGAAGGAGTAGGGATGATCGACATGAATGAAGATCCTCACAGAGAAGCAAGATTCGGAAAGGAAGGACAAGTCATCAAGGAGCTACACAAAACGAAGACATCAAGCTCATGTTGGTGAATGGGTATCCGGCTCCGACTCCGACAATGACTCCGAGAGAAGCTATCACTCCGACTCCGAATATACTCAAGATGAAGGTGTTGCCGGTCTAGCACTTGTGTCAACCAACTCCTACGACATATTTGATTCACCAAATGAAGGAATTGGAAGATGCTTCATGGCCAAAGGTCCAAAGGTATCACACCCCGAGTATGTTGATTTCAATAGTGATGAAGATGACTTGTTAGGTGATGATGATTTACTTGTTGACAACTATAGTGATGAATACTATGATGAAATGAATGACAATGATAAGGAGAAGATTGATTCTCTAACTAAAGAACTAAACACTCTTAAGCATCTTCCAATTCCTTCATTTGGTGAATCAAATATGTCGTAGGAGTTGGTTGACACAAGTGCTAGACCGGCAACTATAGTGATGAATACTATGATGAAACGAATGACAATGATAAGGAGAAGATTGAGTCTCTAACTAAAGAACTAAACACTCTTAAGTTAGCTCATGAAACTATCTTAGGAGATCATCGAGAACTTTTAAGGACTCATGAGAAATTACGTTTTGAGAAGCTCAATCTTGAGCAAGAGTATGAGTTCTTAAAGGCAATCAATGATGATCTTCGCAAGAAAAGTTCTTCTTACATTGCCAAGCGTTTACTCTTATCCACTTACATACCTCAAGTCAAGAACAAGAAGGATTCTTCTTCTAGTAGTAACAATAATCATGCTAAATCCAATATTGTTGCTCCTAGTAGTTCTCTTGATTCCACTAACGATTCTCTTAGCCAAGTTACACTTGAGCAAGAAAATAGCTTATTGAAGGGAATTATAGAGAAAGGTGTTTACAAGAGCCTTGCCGGGAGTAAGCAATTCGAGGAAATTGTACACAAGCAAGGAAGGCACCGGAAGAATCAAGGTATTGGTTTTGAACGAAAGTTCAATGCCAATGGAGTTGAGTGGGAAGAAGATCAATACCCCAAGACGAAGTTTGTTCCTCAACAAGAGAAGTATGATCCTACTTCATCCAAAGGGACACAAGCTCAAGATGATCTTCCACCACAAGACCACAAGCAAAAAGGCAAGGACAAGCTTCAAGAGGAAATTGATGCATTTGAAGAAGCTTCGAAGGCCTTGGTCAAGTGGGTTCCCAAGACTACATCAAGTTCCACTTCATCGAGTACAACTACAACTCCGAGGATTCCCATCAAGATGGTGTGGATCCCGAAGAAGAAGAACTAGAGAGTTCTTGAGGGTGACTCCGCCAACATACTTCACTCTTATCATTTTGGCAAGAACAAGTGCAATCAACTTCCACATCTTGCACTAGTTCAAGGAGTCACAAACCCTCTTGTTGGTAAGACAAGGGACAAGGTAACCTAAAGCTTTCATAGACATCATCTTGTGTGTGCATCACTCTATGTCTATGGATATCCTTGTCTGTTCCTTGTGGGACTAAACAGTGTAGGTATTGAAAGTGCAACTCACTCCAAAGGATAGCTCCAAATGATCTACATCAACATAGAGCATCCACATCTTCAACACCTACATGAAGTCATCATCGACAAAACCCTAGGTTAGTTCATCCCTCTTAGGGAGGATCTCACATCTAGGGGGAGCTTTACTCTAAGAATTGAGTTAAAGAAACTCTAATGGTGTGAACACAACAACGCTTTATGTGAAAGTGGTAACCCCACTTGTGCTTAAACGATGAGTATGACCTATGATCAAATGCTCTCATTTGACTCCTAAGTCAATATACTCATATATAGATTACCTAGTCATCGCCAATTGCTTGACAGATGCTAGAATTGTTTGTGCATGCTTTGCCACATATTTCAATTGCCATTTTATTATTTGAGCATGTTGGTTGCATAATTTACTCATTCGAGGACATCCACTTGTTGTTTTGATTGATTGGTTTCCTTTTCTTTTGGCCAAGTGGATGGACAAGAATGCCTAAGAACCTTCTCTAGCTATCTATGCTTTTCTCGTCTCAAACCCTATTCATGCTGCATCACAAAATTTGATCAAGTCAGATTCGAACCACTGTGTGTGAGGAGCACTCGGAGTTCCTGATTCGTCATAGACTTAAACTTCCAAAACTTCTTTGTGCGTTTCGGTCTGACCGATTCATCCATTTCGGTCATACCGAGATCACTAAGTCGATCTAGGTTTTCAATCTCGTTGCAACCGATTTGAACTTTTCGGTCACACCGAGTTGCAGTAACTGCTTGCAGTTATGCATCTCAGTGCCACCGAGTTGTTCCACTCGGTCACACCGACAGGGTCGGGCTATATATATACACGGGTCAAATTTTGGAAAACTTTCCGAACCTCCTCGACCCGCGCTTAGCCCGCTCTGCCTCCAGGGTCTCCAGATCGTCTTCCTCGTCGCCAGCCGCCTCCTGCCGCTGGTCTCCGCCGCCGTCAACGGGAATCAACCCCGCCGTTGCCGCAATAGCAAGTTCATCACCGAACTAGGGTATGAACTCGATCACTGTGCTATCCCTATCTGATACCTAGCACATTGTGTTCGCCATGTATCTTGCCACGATTGAGATCATTCTTATCCAGTCAAAACACTCCGTAGTTTAGTCGTGAATTGAAAATTTAGGGCCAGGTTTCCGCTGAAACCATCTCGGACCCACCGAGTTGTAGAACTCGGTACCACCAATTCGGCTCAGACCATTGCACATGTGATTCTCGGTCTGACCGAGAATTGCAAATCGGTGTGACCGAGTTCAGGACTTTGTGAAACCCTAGCAGTCTCGGTGCCACCGAACTGTGACTCAGTCTGACCGAGTTCACTAGTTTAGGTTCCAACATCTGCTTCGGTAGATCCGAAATGCTTTCTGTGGAAAACTAAAACTAAGTTTTTACTCATTCTTTTGCAAAAACCTCTGCATTTTGTGATGCTCATCCACTCTATCTCATCTATATCTATTCACAGGGTCTTCTGTCAGTGTTTGCAATATGTCTGATCAGAGTGACAGCCAAAACAAGTTAGAGGAGCAGGTTCACTTGAGTGAGGGCACTAGGCCCTCTAGCAGCTCAGATGATGGCAGCAGGAGCACACCAAGCAATCTGCCAAAGGCTGCCACCAGGGCCAGCAAGAAAAGAACTTCAGATTCAGAGGATGAGGACTATGTGGCCGAGGAAGAAGAAACCACCTCAAAGAGGAAAGTCCTGAAGAAGGAATATGGCACAACTGCTGCAACTAAGCCTGGTATGAAAACCAAAGTGCCTGCAAAGAGAATTCCCATGTCTAAAGCCAGAGCATCTACTCAAGAGACTTTGGGATCTGCACCCAAAGAGCAGGTTGTGGTAGAGAAGAAGAGGAAAGAGAGGGTCAAAAAGACCACTGCCAGAGTGCTTGGGAGATCCTCAATCATGAGAGATTCTAAAGAGGAAGAGGAAGAAGATGCTGCACCAGCACCCAAAGCTCAGAAGCTTATGGGTGATGCCATCAGGGCAGGGCCTATTCCATCTAAGCCTAAGACTGCTCCAAAGGCTGCTGCTCCAGCTCCAAAGCCAAAACCAAAGAGGAGCACCAGGAACATCCCTGGTGAGGAGAAGAACAAGGCCCCAGTGCCTGAAGCTGAAATGGAAGAAGAAGATGATGAGTCACATGTCTTGAGGAAGCTGAAGCCAAAAATCCCAGATCACAATGATGCTCATCCAGTTGCTGAGAACATGAAGATCAGGAAGGACTCAGGTCTGAGGCTATGGAGAGAGTCTGATCCATATGCCAACAGGAGAAGGACTGCTGTGGACTACATGTTCCATACAAAGGAACAACAGGACTTCTATGAGACAGTGTTGCTTGACAAGAAGCCCATAGTGTGTGACATGAGATGGGTCGACTGGGACTACATCAAAGAGAATGATGAACATTATCTAGGTGTGTATGACAGTTTCAAGGCTTGTGGAGTTGATGAGTTTGTGGCTCAAAAGCTCACAAAATGGAATGATGAGCTCATCATGCAGTTCTACTCCACAGCTCACTTCTACCCAGATGGAAGGATTGTCTGGATGTCTGAAGGTACGAGGTACCAGTCAATGGTTGCTAAATGGGCGAAGTTGATCAATGCCCCAAAAGAGAGTGAAGCTGACTTGGATATCTATGCCAACAAGAAGAAGGATCACAACTCCATGGCACACATGTACAAGGAGATCCCAGATGCTGCTCTTGAGACACACAAGTTTGGATTTGTACATTACCTGCTGTCAGGACTGCCTACTATCAACTGGATCCTCAGGCACACTCTCTTGCCAAATTCAGGTGATCACAAGATGATCATAGGCCATGCGATAAACTTGCTGCACATTTCTGATGTCCCACAGAAGTTCAAAGTCATGAGCCTTATAGTTGAAACTATCAAGAGGACAGCTGCAGATCAGAAGAGAAGTTGTGGGTATGCCCCACAGATCCAGGAGCTGATTAACTCCAAGATGGGCACCGGTACATATGTGCTGGACAAGGAGCACATGCCTATCTACCCAGAATTTGAGGACAACACTATGGTGATGGATGAAAATGAACCATCTTCTGTGCACGCAGAAGCCAAGAAGGAGAAGGCAAAGGCTGAAAAGGCTGCAAGGATGCCAACTACTGAAGAAGCATCTCAGTATCTTCTGAAGAGCATGTAAGATCAGCTTGGCTACTTGATTGCCTCCACTCTGAGGATTGAGAAGGGACTGGCCACCCTGACTCAAAACCAGGAGAGCTTGGAGAGGATCGTGGAGCAAAAGTTCTATGACTTGGATGTGAAGGTAACTGAGATTCAGTTTGTTGTGGAGCAACTTCAGGATGATATGCAGGAGAGGAGGGGCAAGACAACCACTGATGCATTTGCCAGAGTGCCTAGAGCTCAGAGATCTGCTGCAGTGCCAGTTCCAGAAACCAGAGCCACTTCATCTGCACCAGCTACAGCTTCAGTGCCACCAGCTCCAGCACCTACTCCATCGGCTCCATCTACTTCGACTGAAGCCTTCGTTCTTGGAGTTATTCGGACACCACCACCTGAAGACCAAGCCTGAGAGACGATTTAGGGCTATGCATTTTCTAGGAACTTTTTGGTAACTTGTTGCCAAAGGGGGAGAAAAATGTATAGATCATAGGCTTCGAGAGAGAGTGTTGCTTTTTATTCTCTCTTGATTTGGTGGTTGAACTTTATTTGCTTTGCTTGTTTGAGATAATTTTTGCCTGCGTGATACTTGGATGATCATGTGTTTGATCATATGCTACTTTAATACTTGTTGGATGACATTATCTTTTTATCCCTATACGATCATTCACTTTGCTTGGTGATGAGTGCATGTATTTAATTATTATCATTTTGAGCGCTCCACCAAGATGTATGTGACATGGAAGAGTAACCCATGAGCCTAACTCTTTGTGCATTTGCAGTCCAAAGCAAATCATAAACTATGCACAAATTTAGGGGGAGCTCTTGCTTTTCACATACTTCTCAAAGAGACAATGCTTTTCACTCTTATTATCATTTGTCGAAGCTTTGATCTATATGTTGTCATCAATTACCAAAAAGGGGGAGATTGAAAGTGCAACGATCCCTAGGTGGTTTTGGTAATTCCTAACAACATATAGCTCATTGAGCTAATGCTATTCCAAGATTAATATTTCAGGAAAAGCTCAATGAATGGCATGGCATGGATGAGGAAAGTGGACCCCTCAAAATACTAAGGACAAAAAGATTGGCTCAAGCTCAAAGCTCGAGACTCTACATTTTATATTTTAGTGATCCAAGATCACATTGAGTCTATAGGAAAAGCCAATACTATCAAGGAGGGATGAGCTGTTGTTTAATGAGGTTCTTGCTTCATAGTGCTTAGTGATATGCTCCAAAACCCTCAACTACCTTCCCACATCCACATATGACCTAAACCAAAATTTAAACTCGGCCCCATTGATACTTTCGATCCGGCGCCACCGAGTTTCAAATGTCATAGCCACTGCCACAAACCCTAGGAAAATCGGTCTCACCCATAGGGACTTCGGGCACACCGAGATGGGGTTGTAATCTCTCTATTTCCCTTCATAACGTTTCTCTCACGGCCCTAGAAATCTTTTGTAATTAGTGGCATTGCATCCATGCATCATTTTCATTTTCAATTAGTCTTGAAATGGGGATGCTTAAACCCTAGCACCAAATGAATCCAACTAGGGTCAAAATAAAATCTTTTCCATTGCACTCAAAATGCCCTCTAAAAATGTTCAACATTTTTGGATTGAGGTGGAAGCATCTACCAAAAAATGGTTTACATTTTTGCAGGACATCTTTGGGCTTTGAATTAATTCAAACATATTTGATTTGGAGCTATTTAAATGCTATATATATATATTTCAAGTGCTCCAAAAATGCTGGAAGTTTTTTATGGGTCATCAGAATAACTCAGACAGCACCCCTAATTATTTCCAGGATTTTATTAAATGGTTTAGTATTTTACTAAACCAAAACATAATAAAAAAATAGAAAAGCAGAATCAGCAGAGAGAGAGAGAGAACAGCACCTTGGCCTCTTACCTGGCACCCACCAAAGCCCACCTGGCTGGCCCAGCTGGCCAACCCAGCCCACTAGCCTTCCCCCCCTGTCGTCTTCCTCGCGACAGAAGGACGCCAGGAGTGTGCCCCGTGCGCGCGGCCACGCGCTCCGGCCACCTCCTGCTTGCCGCACCCCCTCGACGCCTGGACACCTCTGGGAGACGCCATGACACCCCCCGGACCTCTCTCACTCTCCCCCTTCTCCCCTCTCGCTCTGGACCCCTCCCCCTCCTCTGCTCTCTCTCACGCGCACGGCCGAGCGAGACCGTCGCTGCCGCTTGCTGTCACCGCGTCCACCGTGTTCCCCGAGCCTCCCCGAGCTATCCCCGAGCTCCTCCACCTCGTTCCCTACCTCCTCACCGAGCCAAGCTACCGGAAGGGCCCCGAAGCGCCACCCTCACCGCTTTTCCCCTCCTTGGCCACCGAGGATCGCCACCGTCGAATTGCCGCCGTCTCCGCCTCCCCGAGCTCGCTGAGACCGTCTACGACCCCGCTGTGAGCTCCGCCATCTTCTCCCCTCCTCCCCGCGCTCGTACGCACTCTCTAGCCGCCTCCTCTACCGGAGCCGAGGCCGCACGAGCTCGACACCGGTGACACTCCGGTGACCATTTGGTCATGCGCCGGTGTGCAACGCGTTAGCAGCCTCACATAGAGCAGCCCCCGAGCTTTAGTTCGCGCGTTTGCGCGCCGTAGCACCTAACCCGAGCGAGCCCGAGATCCGGCTGCTACTGCACTACTCGCCGTCGGTGTTCCCGGCCACCCCAGGCCTGGAGCCCATCGCCGTTCGATGCGCCGCTTCGCCAGCATCCCGGAGAGCCCAACCGTGTGCCGAACGGTGCACCAGAGGGGTTCTCCGAAGCCCCTCATCGCCGCTGACCTCGCCGGCGACTCAACGCCGGCGAGTTTGACCCGCTCGACCCGGGGTTTGACCTCCCTGGGGTCAATACATGTGGGCCCCACCCCTTACTCGTTTAGTTTAGGACTAATTACTCCACTTCTGACACTGACAGTGGGCCCAATGCCTGTTAATTTGGTTAGTTAATCCTATTTAACCCTGTTAGTTAATTGAGTCACTGACCAGTGGACCCCACTGGTCAGGTTTGACCCGGACCAGTTCTTGTTGACCAGCTGACGTCACACTGACGCACTACTGACACAATAAAGCATTTACTGGATTTATTCTTTTACAGGAAATTCCAGAAAATAGCCAAAACTTCTAAAAATCATAGAAAATAATCTATAACTTAGAATGAAATAAATTATATATGAAAAATTATCAAAAAAATTCCAGGAATCTGTTTATGGCATTTTCATGCATGTTTGAACAATGTTTGTCCTCTGTTTTGGACAAAACAAATAAATGGCATTTAACTAATCATATATGGAGTTTGAATTTGAATCTTGTATTCAAACCAACTTCATTTAATTGTGTTGCTAGTTGCATTAGCTCAATCAACAACATATTGCCATGTCATTATCATGCATCATGTTGTGCATTGCATTGATTGTGTTCCTTCTCTATTGCCGGTGGTTGTCCCCTCTCGATAGACGTTGTACCGACGCTGTGATCGTTGACACTGATGAAGACCCAATGATATCTTCAGAAGTGCCAGGCAAGCAAAAAACCCCTTGTTCATTCCGATACAAACCCACTCTCTCGCTCCTGCTCTCTTTTACTGCATTAGGACAACAACGATTCAACTGTTACATGCTGCGGTAGTTGAACCCCTTTCCTTTGCATGACCTGTCATTGCCACAGTAAATAAATGAAACCCACTAGCATGAGTAGGAGTTGTTTGAGCCCTGATGTGCCTACTCATTCATGTTTGCTTGTCATGCCTGCTATTGCTTAGAGTTGCGTCAGGTTTGATTCATCGGGAATGAATTGGAATGGTGATGAACATGTCCTACCGCTGAGAGCTAAGTGTGTGAACACGATTTGGTAAAGGTAGCGGTGAGAGGCCATGTAGGAGTACATGGTGGGTTGTCTCATTGAAACCGTCCTCAGGAACTGAGTTCTGTGTCTGTGATCCATGAACAGCTACTACCACTCATTGGGATCCTTAATTGACCCTCTCGGCTTCTTAATCACCCTAGTACTCTGTCCAGGAGTTGCAACTAGTTTCTGGTGTTTGTAGGTTATGTGTTGGCGGCCGTGCGTAGCGCTGACCCTAGGGGTGGGCTATGTTGTGGTAGATATACCGTGGCACGGTGTACCGGGCGCCCGTTTGGTGTCTCGGGAACCCTGTTCACATCGTTCGGGGCCGTATGTGGAAACCTCGGCCGTACTCCCTATGGATGGAACCTGGATAGGCGATAAACCTGGACTAGATACTTAAGTGTTTAGGTAGGCCGTGGCCGACACCCTCGCCAGGCTTCCGCTTGAAGGTTGCCGAGATACATGATGTGTATATGGTGGTAAGTGGTGGGAGCGTGTATGAAGAAGTACACCCCTGCAGGGTTATCATTATCTATTCGAATAGCCGGATTCCCCGGATATGGAAACTCGGACCCCTTGCATAGTTCATAGACAAGTGAAAGTGGATACCCTAAAACTCTCAAGATAAGCGTGAGTGCTATGGATGGGCTTCTCGTAGGGAGACGGGAGCGGATCCATAGTGGTGTATTGAATGGTGAATATGTGGACTCGTGTGCGCCACCCCAAAAGAGTTGCTTGCAGTCGTAGTTCAGGTTAGCCACCGAGTCAAAGCTGGCTTGCTGCAGTTAAACTCCACCACCCCCTTTGTTGATACCGATGCATATGTAGTTAGTTTTGATGTAAGTCTTGCTGAGTACAATTGTACTCACGTTTGCTTAATTTATGTTTTTGCAGAGAGGCCTCAGTCTCGCTAGTAGTTCCGCGTGGAATTCGACGTTTAGCTTGATACCTCAGCTACGATCTTGTGCCCTCGGCAGGATCTGGTAGATAGTCAGGCATCTTAGTCTTTTTCCATTTGTAGATGTCTGTACTCAGACATGTTAAGCTTCCGCATGTGTTTGACTTGTATGCTCTGAATGTTGGGTCATGAGACCCATGTTTGTATTTCTGGCTCCTCGGAGCCTAATGAATAAATACTTGAGTCGTAGAGTTATGTTGTGATGCCATGTTGTATTTACTCATATCGAGCATATTGCGTGTATGATTGAAATGCTTGGTATGTGTGGGATCCGACAATCTAGTTGTTTATCCTTGGCAGCCTCTCTTATGGGGAAATTTAGTCTTGTGCTTCCATGAGCCATAGTAGTCCGCTACAGCCCGGTTCACCGTAGTCCTGCTGGCCCAGCACTACTGCTCAGGACACTTGACTGGCCGGCATGTGTTTCACTTCGTTCCTATGTCTGTCCCTTCGGGGAAATGTCACGCGGTGACATCCGAAGTCCTGCCTAGCCTGCTACAGCCCGGGTTCCCCGGAGTCCTGTTAGCCCAGTGCTACAGCCCGGAATCACTCGCTGATGACCGACATGCTCGATGTGATTCATGTATGCCTGTCTCCATAGGCCTGTGCCCATTTGGGTTCATGACTAGCCATGTCGGCCCGGGTTCTCTGTCATGTGGATGCTAGCGACACTATCATATACGTGAGCCAAAAGGCGCAAACGGTCCCGGGCCATGGTAAGGCGACACCCGTGGGAATACCGTGTGTGAGGCCGCAAAGTGATATGAGGTGTTACCGGCTAGATCGATGTGACTTGGAATCGGGGTCCTGGCAGCGTTGGTATCAGAGCCTGACTGCCTGTAGGTTTACCAAGCTAACTGGTCGAAGTTGAGTCTAGAAATGCTTTAGTTATATGTAGGGGAATTGATTGTGGGAGGGAACGTAAGGCTCTTTTTACTCCTTTACCCTATGCCCTTCTGATCTGAGTCAACCTCTTCTTTTCTACGGGGATTAAGAATTAGGCCTTCTCATCTATCTATCAGGATGACGTGCTACTAATCCATAGACTTATAGAATTGATAGTTTCAAGCCTCAGTTCTGTTCCTACTACTTCCGTATGTTGACAGTTGATCTCAGAACCTTGACATTTTGTTGTTGAGTGGTTATGCCACCATTTTTGCAGGATGTCTCAAATAATTTTGAGCATTTACAGCCGTTATGCTGTCCGAGTCATCCCAGGTCTCTAAACAGTCTGATGCCGTTGCAAATCCCTTCTTTTCATTCCCGATGTCCCTTTGGGCCAGTTCAACCACACTAATCGATGAGTTGAGGTACTCTATTGCCTCAACATATATGTTGGAGCTATTTTTATGGCCTAGGTGTTTTAGGGAGTCACCTAGTGATCTAGCCATGTTTTTATCCCCAGTGTGTGATTCTGGCCATTATTCTCGAAAGCATCCCGTGATGCCATGTAGTAGTAGGTACTCTATTCATGGGTTCTTGAACCCGAGATTCACCCTACTTACCTCATGTTGATAGTGTTGCTAGTTCCTTTAGGATATTAGTAACCTTTGTGATAGTCCTCGAGGTTCGTGGTACATCCTTCTTCCAATTATCACGAGCCATTCTTGGCAGGAGTTCTTTTGAACCAAAAGGTCACGACAGAGTGCTCCTGATGAGTTCTTCATTCTATGTTGTGACTCTGCCAACCCTACCTTTCTGCATGTGTTATCCGGAAGAAATATGTTGAACTCGTTCGACATACTAATCTATGCATCCACAACTCAGAAAGTTATATGTACCTTTGAGTTGTCCCCCTTCCGTTATATTCCGATCTTCGTCTATCAATTGATAGTGAGGAGTATGTATGCATTCATGTTCATCGATGCCTAGTATTCTTGTGGTTCGTCAAGCCGTTATATTTCAGAATGACCAGGAGAAACAAACTCCAGTACCTCATCCATATCCAGGATTGGATCAAAGCAATTGTATTCCGCAGATCAAAATGCAACCCAGCTTTTGGTTCTGTTCTACCCTGAAGTATTACCCACTTTATGTCAGGAGCGTCGTGAGAATTGCACCTTCTCTTATGAATTCTTGATGCAATGATACTTCTTGCCATCATTGTTCATTCCTCGGTTCCCATGTTATTGTAACCGGAATGCCGGCAAGTGAGTCGTGATGTGTGAAATCAATACTCCTAGCAACTCCATTGCTTGGTAGTTAATGGACAATATTCTCATTCTTAGCGTGTTGGTTATTGAATCATCATTCTAAGATAGATTGTGCTACCTAGTCCTTATTTCCTGGTGCACTCTTCGATCAACAAGTTAGGATTTTGCCAAACCCTTGCTCTATCGATCATATCGTCTTGCCCTGAAAAGCAAGATTGATCTTGAGCTTAGTATCATATTAGTGGTTCGTGATGTTCCGATTATCTTCTCGGAAGTATTACCTGGTTGTCACCTGACCACTATGTTGAGTTCGTGATCATGTTGGTTTTCCTCCAACCACCCATTCTCCAAGAATCTGTGTTGGATACCCCTGAGCTAGTTGGTTAAGCTTAACAACAACTTGGAGAGTTGGAAGATAAAAGCTTGTCTGACTTAGTTCATGTTAAGGGATATCTTTGTGTTTGTGCGTGTGTTGAAGAAAGATGATATCTTCACCAATTGGTCCTCGTGATTAGTTGTTGGATCTATTGTCTTGTCAAAACTTTGACTTGAGTATGGGCTATCGTCAAGTCAAATCAGAACCAATGATGTTTGTAATGTTGTCTTACTCGTGTTTGATCCCTCGAGCATACACCATTACATCTTTGGTCTGACCAATGTTAGCACCGTGTTCACATGATGGTGGAAGTCCAGTGATATGGAAATTCTGATGAGTTGTTGTTGAGCCCATCAGCAACATTTTGTCTCCCCCATGATTCATGACTGAACATCAACCTAGTGTTGAAAACCTTGTAAGCAATGCCTTCGTGTTCCGTTCATGAAGCTTATGCTTGGATGAAAGAAGTGACCTTCTCCAAGTTCACGTGCACTAGGTGTAAGTTGCCGCCATGAATTTGAGGAAGGTTTTTTATGTTTCCCCTGGAATCATCCCAAATCAGTCATGCATACATGCGAAGTATTCTATGGTTTGGTAGATTAATTACCTCCACTCCATATGTATTCCCTAGCACACCAAGCCACTGATTGATTTGTTCAAGGAAAATGGGTTGTTGTGCGAATACTAGTTCATGCACAAGGACCTCGATATCCTCAATGATGGTTCCCCACCTGAACTCGGTAGTATTTTGTTGTAAGACTTCTACATGGTCATGCTTGTCTTGGACAACGTGTTCACATATATGTAGCAGAACCAGCTCATGTTTTGGAGTTTACTATCGTAGTTTAATTCCCGA
The DNA here is from genome assembly GCF_056163025.1 of Triticum urartu. Lineage (NCBI taxonomy): Eukaryota > Viridiplantae > Streptophyta > Magnoliopsida > Poales > Poaceae > Triticum > Triticum urartu. Next base: position 50,717,708 of record NC_141879.1, read on the forward strand.
GAATCTTGCAACATCGTCACGTCGGTTTGTGTTGCAAACTTTCTTTCCGGACATGTTGTCTGAAATATCCCGTTACCAACCAGATCTGAATCTCATGCAGATATGATGGTTGGAGCTATTCCAAGATTTATGATGTAGGCCCGACAAGGTTGTTGTTCTGGCCGACACACCTAGCCGGAAGATCTATCATTGTAGAATCTTGATTGAGCTATTTGCCCATCGTCTCCATGAGGATTTAGTGCAACTTATTCTAGAAGTTGTTCCTCAGGGGTCATTGTGCTCTCGGTTCCCTCGATTATGCTAGAACCATTCAAACAGTGGAATCACTCTCTACTGTTGAGTTTATCCCCAGTTACTAGAATCATTCCCACATTTGCATTTTGTTCCCAGCTTGCACCGCCATTGTGCCATTCTATCTTGGACTACCTTCCCGGTAATTCCTGGTCAGGATCATCTTCAACAGTGGTACTACCATGGGTTCCATCCATTTCCGATGATAAGCAAAAATCATCCATTGCGTTGCCTTCAACAAGGTAGTTCACATCATCCATTCTATTCTGGGTATGCCATCCCTTCGTACTCCTCTAAGCGATTGTTGTGATTTGCCTTAGACTGGTATAAAGAGTTTCAATGATCTCTGAATCAAAAGTAATTCTTTTTGCCACTTAAGGGAATATTTTTGGGAGTCACCTTCCTTACGATGTCTCGCTATGGTATCATGGCAACCCAACCCCTCGCTACGTTGACACCGTTCACCACCCTCCTAGGTGTGGGAATTCCGCTACTTACTTAAACCTTCTCATATGCTCATTTCCATCATTCTTGATGTGTGTATCGTGTCTCATGTCGACATATGTCGCTATGTCTCGTTCTGTGAGTTGATCGTCGGTTGCTCGATCTTCAAGAAGATCGATTCTTCAAGAGTTTCTTTTCTTCTCGTCATCGCGTGGATGAAGATCTCAAAAGCAAGGATGTCAGAGTCAACGTATGCAACGAATCAACAACCCTAAGAGGTGCAACCTGGATCGTGAAGATTGTGTTGGTCTTGTGCCCCCTCTGTCTTCTTACCTCACGTCTTGAATCTCGGGACAAGATTCTTGTTTAGTGGGGGTGAGTTGTCACAGCCCTAGAAATTTTTGTAATTAGTGGCATTGCATCCATGCATCATTTTCATTTTCAATTAATCTTGAAATGGGGATGCTTAAACCCTAGCACCAAATGAATCCAACTAGGGTCAAAATAAAATCTTTTCCATTGCACTCAAAATGCCCTCTAAAAATGTTCAACATTTTTGGATTGAGGTGGAAGCATCTACCAAAAATGGTTTACATTTTTGCAGGACATCTTTGGGCTTTGAATTAATTCAAACATATTTGATTTGGAGCTATTTAAATGCTATATATATATATTTTAAGTGCTCCAAAAATGCTGGAAGTTTTGTCATTAGAATAACTCAGACAGCACCCCTAATTATTTCCAGGATTTTATTAAATGGTTTAGTATTTTACTAAACCAAAACAGAATAAAAAAATAGAAAAGCAGAATCAGCAGAGAGAGAGAGAACAACACCTGGGCCTCTTACCTGGCACCCACCAAAGTCCACCTGGCTGGCCCAGCTGGCCAGCCCAGCCCACTAGCCTTCCCCCCCTGTCGTCTTCCTCGCGACAGAAGGACGCCGGGCGTGTGCCCCGTGCGCGCGGCCACGCGCTCCGGCCACCTCCTGCTTGCCGCACTCCCTCGACGCCTGGACGCCTCTGGGAGACGCCACGACACCCCCCCGGACCTCTCTCACTCTCCCCCTTCCCCCCTCTCGCTCTGGACCCCCTCCCCCTCCTTTGCTCTCTCTCACGCGCACGGCTGAGCGAGACCGTCGCTGCCGCTTGCCGTCACCGCGTCCACCGTGTTCCCCGAGCCTCCCCGAGCTATCCCCGAGCTCCTCCACCTCGTTCCCTACCTACTCACCGAGCCAAGCTACCGGAAGGGCCCCGAAGCGCCACCCCCGCCGCTTTTCCCCTCCTCGGCCACCGAGGATCGCCGCCGTCGAATTGTCGCCGTCTCCGCCTCCCTGAGTTCGCTGAGACCGCCTCTGACCCCGCTGTGAGCTCCGCCATCTTCTCCCCTGCTCCCCGCGCTCGGACGCACCCTCCAGCCGCCTCCTCTACCGTAGCCGAGCCGCTCCGCCACACGAGCTCGACACCGGTGACACTCCGGTGACCATTTGGTCATGCGCCGGTGTGCAACGCATTAGGAGCCTCACGTAGAGCAGCCCCCGAGCTTTAGTTCGCGCGTTTGCGCGCCGTAGCACCTAACCCGAGCGAGCCCGAGCTCCGGCCGCCGCTGCACTGCTCGCCGTCGGTGTTCCCGGCCACCCCAGGCCTGGAGCCCATCGCCGTTCGATGCGCCGCTTCGCTAGCATCCCGGAGAGCCCAAACGTGTGCCGAACGGTGCACCAGAGGGGTTCTCCGAAGCCCCTTGTCGCCGCTGACCTCGCCGGCGACTCAACGCCGGTGAGTTTGACCCGCTCGACCCGGGGTTTGACCTCCCTGGGGTCAATACATGAGGGCCCCACCCCTGACTCATTTAGTTTAGGACTAATTACCCCACTTCTGACACTGACAGTGGGCCCAATGCCTGTTAATTTGGTTAGTTAATCCTATTTAACCCTGTTAGTTAATTGAGTCACTGACCAGTGGACCCCACTGGTCAGGTTTGACCCGGACCAGCTCCTGTTGACCAACTGACGTCACGCTGACGCACTACTGACACAATAAAGCATTTACTGGATTTATTCTTTTACAGGAAATTCCAGAAAATAGCCAAAACTTCTAAAAATCATAGAAAATAATCTATAACTCAGAATGAAATAAATTATATATGAAAAATTATCAAAAAAATTCAAGGAATCTGTTTATGGCTTTTTCATGCATGTTTTTACAATGTTTGTCCTCTGTTTTGGACAAAACAAATAAATGGCATTTAACTAATCATATATGGTGTTTGAATTTGAATCTTGTATTCAAACCAACTTCATTTAATTGTGTTGCTAGTTGCATTAGCTCAATCAACAACATATTGCCATGTCATTATCATGCATCATGTTGTGCACTGCATTGATTGTGTTCCTTCTCTATTGCCGGTGGTTGTCCCCTCTCGATAGACGTTGTACCGACGCTGTGATCGTTGACACTGATGAAGACCCAATGATATCTTCAGAAGTGCCAGGCAAGCAAAAAACCCCTTGTTCATTCCGATACAAACCCACTCTCTCGCTCCTGCTCTCTTTTACTGCATTAGGACAACAACGATTCAACTATTACATGCTGCGGTAGTTGAACCCCTTTCCTTTGCATGACCTATCATTGCCACAGTAAATAGATGAAACCCACTAGCATGAGTAGGAGTTGTTTGAGCCCTGATGTGCCTACTCATTCATGTTTGCTTGTCATGCCTGCTATTGCTTAGAGTTGCGTCAGGTCTGATTCATCGGGAATGAATTGGAATGGTGATGAACATGTCCTACCGTTGAGAGCTAAGTGTGTGAACACGATTTGGTAAAGGTAGCGGTGAGAGGCCATGTAGGAGTACATGGTGGGCTGTCTCATTGAAACCATCCTCAGGAACTGAGTTCTGTGTCTGTGATCCATGAACAGCTACTACCACTCAATTGGATCCTTAATTGACCCTCTCGGCTTCTTAATCACCCTAGTACTCTGTCCAGGAGTTGCAACTAGTTTCTGGTGTTTGTAGGTTATGTGTTGGCGGCCGTGCGTAGCACTGACCCTAGGGGTGGGCTATGTTGCGGTAGATACACCGTGGCACGGTGTACCGGGTGCCCGTTTGGTGTCTCGGGAACCCTGTTCACATTGTTCGGGGCCGTATGTGGAAACCTCGGGCGGACTCCCTGCGGATGGAACCTGGATAGGCGATAAACCTAGACCAGAGACTTAAGTGTTTAGGTAGGCCGTGGCCGACACCCTCGCCAGGCTTCTGCTTGAAGGTTGCCGAGATACATGACGTGTATATGGTGGTAAGTGGTGGGAGCGTGTGTGAAGAAGTACACCCCTACAGGGTTATCATTATCTATTCGAATAGCCGGATTCCTCGGATATGGAAACTCGGACCCCTTGCATAGTTCATAGACAAGTGAAAGTGGATACCCTAAAACTCGCAAGATAAGCATGAGTGCTATGGATGGGCTTCTCGTAGGGAGACGGGAGCGGATCCATAGTGGTGTATTGAATGGTGAATATGTGGACTCGTGTGCGCCACCCCAAAAGAGTTGCTTGCAGTCGTAGTTCAGGTTAGCCACCGAGTCAAAGTTGGCTTGCTGCAGTTAAACTCCACCACCCCCTTTGTTGATACCGATGCATATGTAGTTAGTTCTAATGTAAGTCTTGCTGAGTACAATTGTACTCATGTTTCTTAATTTATGTTTTCGCAGAGAGGCTTCAGTCTCGCTAGTAGTTCCGTGTGGACTTCGATGTTTAGCTTGATACCTCAGCTACGATCTTGTACCCTCGGCAGGATCTGGTAGATAGTCAGGCTTCTTAGTCTTTTCCATTTGTAGATGTCTGTACTCAGACATGTTAAGCTTCCGCATGTGTTTGACTTGTATGCTCTGAATGTTGGGTCATGAGACCCATGTTTGTATTTCTGGCTCCTCGGAGCCTAATGAATAAATACTTGAGTCGTAGAGTTATGTTGTGATGCCATGTTGTATTTACTCATATCGAGCATATTCCGTGTATGATTGAAATGCTTGGTATGTGTGGGATCCGACAATCTAGTTGTTTATCCTTGGCAGCCTCTCTTATGGGGAAATTTAGTCTTGTGCTTCCATGAGCCATAGTAGTCCGCTACAGCCCGATTCACCGGAGTCCTGCTGGCCCAGCACTACTGCTCAGGACACTTGACTGGCCGGCATGTGTTTCACTTCGTTCCTATGTCTGTCCCTTCAGGGAAATGTCACACGGTGATATCCGAAGTCCTGCCTAGCCTGCTACAGCCCGGGTTCCCCGGAGTCCTGTTAGCCCAGTGCTACAGCCCGGAATCACTCGCTGATGACCGACATGCTCGATGTGATTCATGTATGCCTGTCTCCATAGGCCTGTGCCGCTTTGGGTTCACGACTAGCCATGTCGGCCCGGGTTCTCTGTCATGTGGATGCTAGCGACACTATCATATACGTGAGCCAAAAGGCGCAAATGGTCCCGGGCCATGGTAAGGCGACACCCGTGGGAATACCGTGCGTGAGGCCGCAAAGTGATATGAGGTGTTACCGGCTAGATCGATGTGACTTGGAATCGGGGTCCTGACAGTTTCGGTCCTACCGAGATGAGCGATCGGTCCCACCGAGATTGCAATGTAAACTCTCTGTTTTCCCTTCGTAACGTTTCGGTCTCACTGAAATGAGCGATCGGTCCCACCGAGTTTACCTGACCAACTCTCTGGTTAGCTTATTACCAAAATCGGTTGCACCGAGTTTGTGTAATCGGTCACACCGAGATTACGTTATGCCCTAACCCTAACCATATCGGTCCTACTGAGTTGCATCTCAGTCCCACCGAAAATCCTAACGGTCACTAGGTTTGCTAAATCGGTCCGACCGAGTTTCTCAATTCGGTCTCACTGAGATTGGTAAATTGTGTGTAATAGTTAGTTTTTGTGTGGAGGCTATATATACCCCTCCACCCACTCTTCATTCGTGGAGAGAGCCATCAGAACATACATACACTTCCAATACACATTTTCTGAGAGAGAACCACCTACTCATGTGTTGAGGCCAAGATATTCCATTCCTACCATATGAATCTTGATCTCTAGCCTTCCCCAAGTTGCTTTCCACTCAAATCTTCTTTCCACCAAATCCAAATCCTGTGAGAGAGAGTTGAGTGTTGGGGAGACTATCATTTGAAGCACAAGAGCAAGGAGTTCATCATCAACACACCATTTGTTACTTCTTGGAGAGTGGTGTCTCCTAGATTGGCTAGGTGTCACTTGGGAGCCTCCGACAAAGATTGTGGAGTTGAACCAAGGAGTTTGTAAGGGCAAGGAGATCGCCTACTTCATGAAGATCTACCGCTAGTGAGGAAAGTCCTTCGTGGGCGATGACCATGATGGGATAGACAAGGTTGCTTCTTCGTGGACCCTTCGTGGGTGGAGCCCTCCGTGGACTCGCGCAACCGTTACCCTCTGTGGGTTGAAGTCTCCATCAACGTGGATGTACGATAGCACTACCTATCGGAACCACGACAAAAACATCCGTGTCTCCAATTGCGTTTGAATTCTCCAAACCCTTCCCTTTACATTTTTGCAAGTTGCATGCTTTACTTTCCGCTGCTCATAGACTCTTTGCATGCTTGCTTGAATTGTGTTAAGATTGCTTGACTTGTGCTAAGATAGCTAAAATCTGCAAAAGACTAAAATTGGGAAAATAATAGATTTTTATTTGGTCAAGTAGTCTAATCACCCCCCTCTAGACATACTTTCGATCCTACACGCCAGTTTGGCCTCCTCTCTAGAAGCAGCTCTGTCGCTAGTCGTCTTCTTGCGAAGCAGGTCTCGAACATGCGGGTCCCGCATGGATGAACTTAGTAGCGACGAAGACGGCGGTGTGTCCGCGTCTTCTCCGCCTTGAACCGCCTCTTCGCCATCGACATTTCCGAGGCCATCTTCCTCTTCGGGCACTTAATCGGTCATCTCTTCGTCTGGTGGCCCCATGTCGTTATTTCCTGCCCCGTTGACATCCTCATCATCATCATCTTCACTTATCCACCGAGTATGGCCGTGCATGAAACCATGCATGAGCAGGTGCACCTTGAATGTGCCACCCTCAAAGGGGTCGAGCCTGACTATTCCTTTGCATTTTCGACACGGACATAAAACATCCTTCAGTCTTTTTTCATACATGTCGTCCACAGCGGATTGCCACTATCTTTCCACCATCCTTCCATTGAACTTCATGATCACCTGTGCGCAGAGCAAATATTATAACCACGTATATATGCATGCATGGATCAAATTCATACAAAAATTCAGCATGACCTTCCCTAAACATAGGACATATTGAGTTTGCCCGAAGTTCGCCGAAAACAGAATTGAATCGACATTTCGGCAAAACATAGGCAACTCATGTCACCCACATTATTTCATCAAATACACAATGTAGGCAACTCAAATTATGCCACACACAATTCGGTATATTGTGTGTGTGTGTGTATCTATATATATATATAGAGCTACTAGGTAATTAAGAAGAAAGGTCCCTAGGGAGAGAGAGAGCTAGTCAGAGAGTGGGAGGAGAGGGAGAGAGGAGAAGAGGGAAGACATAAATGGAAGGGGGTGTGGGAGGGCAAAGATGAGGGGGAGGGAGGCATTAATGGAGGGGGTGGTGGTGGAAGGGCAAAGAAGAGAAGAAGGGAGGGCTCTAATGAAGGGGTGGTGGAGGGGGAGCATTAGAACAAGCAAGGTGCAAGGAAAGGGGGAGAAAGGAAGGGGGAGAGGAAGAAGAAAGGGGAGGAAGGAGGGGAAAGGTGGTAGGTGGCTGGCGACCATAGCAGTAGCGAGGGGAGCCAAAACACGCTACTGCTATGGCGGTTTGCAAAATATCTACGGCTAGTGTTGCACTACCTATAGCGCGGTCTAGAGAAACACGCTACTGGTAAAATGTTATACATAGAAAAGATAGCAGTAGCGCGCTTATCTAAACAGGCGCTATAGATCCAAAACTAACAGTAGCTCCGGTTGGACGACCAGCGCTGCTAATATTTATTGACCAAGGGGTGTGGTGTGTTACACTTAGCAGTAGCGTGGGGCTAGGTAACAAGCGCTGCTGCTAACACATACCAGTAGCGTGGGGTCATAAACAAACACTACTGGTATTATTCTATCTATAAGCATTTTCTTAATCGTGTCTGAACATCAAAAGAAGCAACTTGAGGAACATAATAATCTCAAAACCCAATATGAACAGGACTGAACACCCAACCTGGATAAGCTTTTGATGGAACGCATCCAGATCAATTAGTCGATCACCTCTCTCCGAAAAATAATATACACCATCAAATTCGGATGTTGCAGAATTCCATAGGATCTCTTCAATCTAAGAATAAAAAAACTGATGAGAGACCAAAAAACAAAATAATAATTTCACAGGTTCAAATGCACACCTTCGATCCAACTCGCTGATTTGAAAGAAACTGAGGGTATTTCATTGAAGTGTCTGGTGAACCGTACAACTTCAAAAAATTCCAAAACCTACATGAAACAAATAGTACGTAAGATTTTCCAGCGGATGAATGGTCAAGATATCTTACTCTCACTGTTAATGAATAAAAGTTTAGCAAGTCGGTGAACCATTCAGGACTGCTCCATGTGCAGGCATGAGTTTTATTAATGCGCTGCAACAGGAGAAACATATTGTGTAAGCAAATTTTTAATTTGATGAGAATAGTATGTGCAAGCATAACACTCTGTGTTTCGCTAAAAAAAACGCTATTACGTTTTCCCGTCCATCAAAACGCCCACCAGTACTGCATAGTAGCATCTGGAAATGCAAACCCTCCCTAATCTATCCCCGGCGTCAGCTCTCTGGCTACTCTTAGGGTTGAAAGATAAAAGGGCACTATGACCTATTTTTCTCTTCTGCAAAAACACTATGACCTGTTCCTAGAGGTAGTAGCACAACCCGTAATTGCAAGTAAGAACCCATGTAACGCGGGCACCCAACTTTAGCTGATCTGGTCAGTGTGTGCCTTTTTCCTAGAGGCGAGATCGCAGTTTTGTTTCACAAAAAATAAATCATGGTTTGGTCTCGGTTGGGTGAACTGAAATAAAAATTTGTTAGTGAATGTGACCAATAGCTTGGAGCTTTGTATTTTTTTATGTACCATGACTCAATTAGCAGATTTTATGACCCGCAGTGAGGCACATACTACTACCTTAAAACTGTATTGTGGGTGGAGTAATATAGAAGGAGTCTTACGTGGACGGACCAATACGTAGCATAACTGCAGAAGACAAAAAATCCTAAGGACAAATTGAGATTGCTGTAGAGATAAATTAAATCTTTATAGAGAAAATAACTCACCCCTGAAAAGAAAAGGGAGGGACGAACTAGTCCAGTGTCATGTACTAATTAGTGCTGATCCTGGTGCCGAGCACCTCCATCATCATCATGGTTCTATGTCTATCGGCTACCGCACACCAGCAGGGCTCCTCTATGCCAGTTGTAGGCACCTGTGCTGCAACCAGGAACCAAACCACCGCTGGGCCTGCCAGGCCGCCGCCACCCGGCACTGTTGCTGCTTCTGGATGACGCCGACCTTCAGAGCATCTCCATGAGGCACGCTAAACAGGCATCGCGCCCCAAATATACCCAGTTTAGCGCGCGTGCAACCCGACGGGTGGCTCCAGCAGGCGCGCAATAACCGCGCATGCGGTATAAGAACATCTCCAGCCACGCCCCCAGAAAGGCTTCTCCAGACGTTTTTTTCACGCCGGCGCTGAAAAATCGGCCCAGTCGCGCCCTTAGGAGCCCGATTTTCGCCGGCCTGGGCCGAATTTAGCGCCGGCGGACTCAGGCCAAACCCGGCGCGCTGGGGGGCGCTCGAGGGCGCCGGGGTGAGCGTTTTGACGCGAAAGAGCCGCGGGCCCGCCGCGTCAGCGACACCGCGTGTCATCTGCCCCGAACGCCTCGGTTTCCCACGGGGAATCAATGGCAAGACTGCCGCCGGTCAGCCTTACCAGTGATTCCTCACGGGCGGCGCGTTCACGGGGTGGCGCGCCGATGCCTCCCCTGCCTCGCACGCGTACACACGGGGTGGCGCCGCTATATAAGCCGGTGGCCTCCCTCGCCTCTGGCTACACCAGCCACACCCGCCCTAACCCACCCTCTACCTCTCCCGAGCGCCGCTGCAGAGCCCTGCCTCTCCCGAGCGCCGTCGCCGAGCCCTCCCTCTCCCTCCCTCCCTCCCTCCCTCTCCCGATGGCTGAGCGGTTCCCCGGGGATGAGGCCGCGGCCAACGGCTTCGGCCGCCCATCGCTCCGCGAACAGGAGTCTTGACTCCTGTTCCAGGCGAACATCCCGGCGCCGTCGGACATGCGCGCCGGGCCGACGGGTTGGAATCTCAGTAACGGGGGAGCCCATTCCCCCGTTGCCCGACGCCGTGGCCAAACCCGGGTACTTTGCCGAGGAGGTCGACGTCGTGCGTGCCTCCCTCACCGCCGCCCAACTCTCCCTCCCCCAGTACGTCGTCGACAACCATGCGGCTTGGGCGGCGTACTTCGAGCGCCGTCAGCAGCAGCGGCTGGCGTCCACCAATGGCGCGGCGGTCGTCGGTAGCATGAAGAACAGCGAGGGGCGCCGCCTGTGGTGTGGCGTCCCCGGCCGCACACTCGAGAGCGTGCTGACGCACCTCGAGGGCGGCAACAACCCGCCGTTGGCGTACCCCCCGGCGAGGGCGGCCGCCACGGCCACGGCTCACCGCCAACGCGACGGGCAATGGTTGCCCAGGAGGTTCGGCGCCTCCTCTTCTTCCTCCTCATCACGCTCTTCTTCGCACTCCTCCAGCTCTCCGGCTTTGCTCGGCGTCAAGGCCGAGCCCGCGGCGAAGAGGCCGCTCGGACGGCGCACTAGCAGTGCCGGCATCGTCATCAACGAGGGCGGCCGACGTGCCTCCTCATCGGCTCCTCCTCCGCGCTTCGTCAAGCCCAAGACGGAGCCGGGCCTCCTCCCCGCGGTGAAGACGGAGCACGGCGGACTCCCTGAAGATGGCGAGGGAGCGCCAGTGCGCCGCCCTGCAGCGCTTCGCGCAGCGCCGCCGGGGCGGCGATGAAGGAGGCGTCATCGTCATCGAGGACAGCGACGACGACGTGCCGCCGCCACCAGCCCGCGTTGGCGACGCCGGTCAGGGGTCCACCAGGGACGGCCGCGTCAAGGAGGAGAAGCCCGACGACGGCGGCGATGATGGCGGCGATGACGGTGACTACTCGGCGTTCAGCCAGTTTCTTTTTTAGATTAGTTATCTATTTTGCTATGTAATGAAAATCCGTGAACATGTCTAATATATGCCCAAGTTTGCCGAAATTTAGTCGTGTTTAGCCGAACTTTGCCGAAATTTGCTATACTTTTTTTAATCGCGCGAGGCGAGGAGGAAGAAGCTTGCGGGGCGTGCGACGGGCGCCGCGGCTACCGAAGCGCCGGCGAGCTCACTCGTTGAGCCGGCGGCCGACGCGCACAACATGTTCGACGAAATACCCCCCGACGCTATGGCCACCATGGGAGGCATGAGTTTTGCTTCTCTCATGGGAGGCATGGGTGCACCTCCGGCCGCCATGGGCGGAATGTCTTTCGATGTGCCTCCTCGCACACATTCCCATGAAGATGCCGTTGAAGATCTTGCCAACACCGTCAGAGCTTCACGTGATGCGGTGCGCTATGAGGAGAGGGAGGAATATTCATCTTCGGAGGCGGAAGAATCGTCTTCCGAAGATGAGGACGAGGACGAAGAACCCTAGGAACTGGCGAGCTTGGAGCGTCGGTTGGTTCAGAGCTGGTTGGGGTTGGGGAACGAGGAACCCTAGGCGTATGTTGCAGCAGCCTAGGTATGTTGACCACGCGGCGGGCGCCCCTCTGCTACCGCGGCCGCTGCTGCTTCCCCTCCCCCACGCAGCCGCGCTGCCACCGCCGCCGCAAGGAACACGCCCTCCGCCTTCCGCCGCCCCCTTCGCCGGAAGGAACAAGTCAGCCTACAGCAAGGACCCGCGGTTGCCGTCGACCGCCGCCAGGGACGATTTGATTTGGGGGATTTGGGGCGAGTCACCTTGCCGTCGGCCGCCGCTACCTCGCCTCTGCCTCGCCTCTGTTTGCTTCGAGCGTGGGGATGGATGAATGCCATGGACTGAGCCGATTTGGCTTTTTTTTCAATTTCCTCCCTGGTTGCTATAGGTACTCACGTGATTGAATAACCAAGTTTGTCCAAAACTGGTTGCAATTAGTACATCTGTAGGCACCAAAATGCTTGGTAACAATAGGTGTGGTCGCTAATAATACATTTTCTTGTAGTGCGCTTGTCAAAGGTTTTGCCTATGTATATCACTTCCTAGTTGAAAGTGTTTGCTGCAATCATTATTAGCATCATGTTTGCAGTTTTTGTGGGACAATAGTACCGATTCGTAACCAAGTTTGTCCAAAACTGGTTGCAATTAGTATGGGGGCGTTTGTTTCGAGGGACTTTTTTGTGTAGGGACTAGAAAAAGTCTCTCTTAAAGATTTTTTTACCAAATGGGAGGGACTTTTTAGGGACTAAACTAGACATTTGGGACTAAATGAAAAAGACTCTCAAGAAGACTCTTAAGGAGAGTCTTTTTGGGACTTTTTGGGACTTTTCCAACAATGCCTCTCCATGCACCCATTGGCCCGCCATCCCATGGTGTTATTTGATTGTTATTTTTCTATATACTAGGGGCAACATGATCATTTAATAACTTAAGGGACTAGGGACTTTTTAGTCTATGAAAATAAACAGGGGAGGACTTTTTAGGGACTAGAGACTTTTTAATTGGGACTAGAAAAAGTTCTAGGACTAGAGAACCAAACACCACCTACATATGTAGGCACCAAAATGCTTGGTAACAATAGGTGTGGTCGTTAATAATACATTTTCTTGTAGTGCTTGTCAAAGGTTTTACCTGTGTATATCACTTCGTAATTGAAAGTGTTTGCTGCAATCATTATTAGCATCATGTTTGCAGTTTTTGTGGGACAATAGTGCGGAACTCTACTTGCTACTCCTAAACTCTCAACGAGTCAGTGATAGACAAGATTTAGGGTCTATTCATAGATGCGTTAATTTGTTTTTGTATCACTCCTTTCTGCCATCAATGTTTTACATCGAAATGAATTACACTATTCTTATACAATAAATTAGCAATATTTTGATTTCTTGATGATCGCTTAAATAAATAAACCTAAACGCTGACTGACGCCCGCGCGCTCTCCCGAACGCTGGAGCGGCCGCACGACGACCGTCCATCAGAAACAAGGACACCACACGTGGAGGAGAGAATCCGACCGAGATGCGGTGCCTTTTGTCGTTTTGGAATTTTGGAAACGCTCCCCTCCGGTTCTTCCCCATCTCCCATTCCCCTCTCTCATGCTTTCCACACGGGTCGATAGAATCCAGCAATCCCTAGCCGCCGGAATTCGACCCACCGTAGCCGGCAAGAGTCCACCGCCGACAGGGAGAGCCTTTCCAGTTGGAACGACCACCCACATCGGGGCAGAGGGAAACCGCGTGCGTGGCCAACAAGTGGACCGACGGGCGAGATGCTGCGTCGCGGACGCGACGGGGAGAAGAGAGGAAGGGGGCGCGCGTGGGCGGCTGGCCGACAAGGAACCAACGCGTCTCTGCCACATCTACAAACCGCAGGTCAGTTTTCCGCCGGCTCTCCATTTTTTTTCTCGTCGTTTCTGGGGAAGAAGGGTAGGGGAGCAAACTGGAGACTAAAATCATGAGCGGGGAGGCGAAATCGAAGTCCTCATCGGCGATTCAAACCAAAATCGCGTCAGAGCTGTTTGCCTAGAGCAAAACTTCATCTCTGTTTGCCTGCATATTGTGTTGGTTGCCTAATTACGTTGCCTACAGCAAAACCTCATCTCTGTTGCCTACATATTAGGGGAAATATACGTTGTCCATTTATGTATTTGTAGGCAACTCAAGTACTCATCCTGTATATATGTAGGCAAACTCACACAGTAGTTAAGCTGGACGAAGGTTTCTGTAGGCAACATCTATGTTTGTTCTGTAGGCAAATATATATTGTCGATTTCTGTGTTTGCAGGCAAGCTTAAGTACTGTAATCTGAATTGTTGCTTGGTCCTTTTTTGTAAAAGGCCAATGTTTGTCAGGTTACTTGGTCTTTTTTTGTGTGTGTTTTCACATGGGGGAACGTGATCAGTTTGTGTTCATTACAACACAAATATTGTAATTCACGTGCTCACAGAAAAATTAATAATCAAAATCAAATTACAATAGGGAGTCCCAGGTTTTGACCCCATGATACATACTACATCCTGGGATTATTCCTCTTCTGAACAAACCATCATGTAGCATTTTCTAATCCTATTATGTTTACAGAAACCACACATTTTGTTTCTAGATATGAAATGTCATGTCATTTCCTTGCCTTTTTGCTCCAGATGATTACAATGCTCTTCACACTGTAGTTGAGTGCCATGCCCGCTGTAGAACTCTGAACCTTTTTACTGATAACCTCTAACAATCAGTTAATTTATGCCTTTTTTTCCTTTTGATATTCTCTAGCAATCATGTGTTGTTCATGACCTACCCCCCCCCCCCCTGCATTTTTTTACTAAATCGTGTTTGGTGTTTTGAGTGGGAAATGAACATGATTTCTAGTAATCATGTTTTTGCAATCAGGGATATGCTTTTCTCTGCTTGAGTGGGAAATGAATAGTTTTCAGCAGGGAGCTTAATTGTGGACTTTAAACTTTTTTTTGTTTCTTTATCTGCAGGCAATAGAAAATAGTGGAAACTAGGCAAGAGACAACCTTTTCCGCCATCCCCTGGCTCGGCAGGTTTTAAGATGGAGGACTCTCCAGATCAATACGATGGCGAGGTATAAACCACACATATTTTTACATTGTGTTCTTCGTTCTTTTTTTTCCACAACATTTTGCCATGTCTTAGGCAAAGTAGAGAATCATTCAAAAAACCAAGAAGACTATTTCAGTAGGGAATTTATTCAGAATCAAGTCGAGCTACTCGCCCACACACACCCCACCCCTCTTGGAAATCGCCTAAGCCGATAATACCAACTCGCCTACCCGCAGCGTGCTAGGTCGCTTAACCCGTCGACCTACTCGCCCACACGCATCCCCACACCCCTCGGAAATCGACGTAAGCCGGTAAAACCAACTCGCCCACACACACCCCACACCCCTCGGAAATCGCCTAAGCTGACAATACCAACTCGCCTACTTGTGACGTGCTAGGTCGCTTAACCCGTCGACCTACTCGCCCACACGCATCCCCACACCCCTCAGAAATCGACGTAAGCCGATAAAACCAACTCTCCACCGGCGTGCTAGGTCGCTTAACCCGTCGACCTACTCGCCCACACGCATCCCCACACGCCTCAGAAATCAACGTAAGGCGGTAAAACCAACTCACCCACCACCGGCATGCTAGGTCGCCTAACCCGTCGACCTAGTCGCCCACACGCGACTCCCACACCCTTCAGAAATCGCCTAAGCTGGCAATACCAACTCGCCTACCCATGGGGTGCTAGGTCGCCTAACCCGTCGACCTACTCGCCCACACGGGACCCCTACACCCCTCGGAAATCGACCTAAGCCGGTAAAACCAACTCGCCCACCATCGACGTGCTAGGTCGCCTAACCTGTCGACCTAGTCACCCACACGCGACCCCCGCATCCATCGGAAAACCGCATAAGTCGGCAATACCAACTCGCCTACCCACGGCATGCTAGGTCGCCTAAGCAGGCGACCTACTCGCCCATACGCACCCTGACACCCACCGGAAATTGGCCTAAGCCGGCAATACCAACTCGCCTACCCACGGTGTGCTAGGTTGCCTAACCCGTCGACCTACTCTCCCACACGGGACCCCCACACCCATCGGAAATCGCCTAAGCCAGCAATACCAACTCGCCTACCCGCGGCGTGCTAGGTCGCCTAACCAGTCGACCTAGTCGCCAACACCCCCCCCCCCCACACACACACACACAATCAGAAATCGACCTGAGCCGGCAATATAACCTCGCCTATCCCCGGCGTGCTAGGTCGCCTAACTAGTCGCCCTACTCGCCCACACACCCCCTCCCCCCCCATAGACACCATCGAAAATCGACCTAAGCCGACAATACCAACTCGCCTACATGTGGTGTGCTAGGTCGCCTAACCCGGTGACCTACTCGCCCACACGTACCCTCACACCCATCGGGAATCGAGCTAAGTCAGTAAAACCAAGTCGCCTACCCGCGGCGTGCTAGGTCGCCTAACTCGGCGTCCTACTCGCCCACATGCACCCCCACACCCATTGAAAATCAACCTAAGCCGGCAATACCAGCTCACCTACCCACGGCGTGCTAGGTCGCCTAACCAGTCGACCTAGTCGCCCACACGCACTCCCACACCCCATCGGAACCCGCCTAAGCCGGCAATAACAACTCGCCTACCCCCGGGTGCTAGGTCGCCTAACCCGTCGACCTACTCGCCCACACGGGACCCCAACACCCCCTTGGAAATCGACATAAGCCGGTAAAACCAACTCGCCCACCACCGGCGTGCTAGGTCGCCTAACCCGTCGACCTAGTCGCCCACATGCGACCCCCGCACCCATCGGAAATCGCCTAAGCCGGCAATACCAACTCGCCTACCCACGGCGTGCTAGGTCGCCTAACCGGGCGACCTACTCGCCCACACGGGACCCCCACACCCATCGAAAATCACCTAAGCCGGCAATATCAAATCGCTTACCCACGGCGTGCTAGGTCGCCTAATCCGGCGACCTACTCGCCCACACGCACCTCCACACCCATCAGAAATCGACCTAAGCCGGTAAAACCAACTCGGTCTACGATCATTTTTTTGCTGCTGAGAATATTCCACCACTACAGGAGCTGACTTATGACTATAATTGTGAAATAAATCTTGTTCGTGACATGAATGGCGAAGTAAAAGTCAAATGCTGCCATTTTTGTGGTTCTCCACAGTGTCGCGACATGCTTTATTAAAGACGTAGAAGGCTTTTTTTTTCTTTTTCTTTTTACATCGGCATGGAAGGCTGTCAACACTATGGTGGATTTAATTTCCATGAGAAATCCTTTGGAATGTTGTTGCCTCCTCTTTTAACCTTGCCATTGGCATCCTAGTAAATAATTGGAGTATGTAGATAGTGTTAAGTGTTCATATGGGCAAAGACTAAAGAGGTTGTGATTCTGTTATACCGTTTGTCCACCTACTACAGAACCTCGTGATTCATACAATTTCATTGTGAATTGCCTGGAGAGGTTTCCGCAGTACAAGTACCGTGATTTTTACATTGCATGAGAGTCATAGTTTACTCTTTTGTTGCTATAACTGGATTGAGGAAGCACATCCTGAACTTGAAAGGCTTGTACCTAAGGTGTAGTTGCTTTACAAGGTTCCACTAATCACCAAAAGCACACCAAACTCAGTGAGCAGCCTTTACAGGGTTGCAGGAATTTTTCTACTAGTAGTTTCCAGGCTTTATTCGCCTGGCTACTTGGTGTTCTTGTAAGCAACTAGAATTTACTACAAGTTTTTTTTGTAAGCAACTACAAATAAATTATTGACTAGTTTTTACTATACACAGATTACTAATAACACAAATAACTCTGCTTCTTTTCTTTTCTTTTTAGCAGAAGCAAGGTGCAAGACAATACAGAAGATACAATTCAAGATTTAGCAACTTTTATCTAGCATCCATTTCTACAGGGTACGGGGATGCAAGAACAGGGGACAAGATCCAAGTCATGTTCTGCAAACACTTTGGTACATGGGGCAATTTTTGTAACTAGAAGATTAGGGGGGAGGTACAGAGTGGAAAATACACTAGTTCTAGAACTAAAAGAAGTTCATGGCCAAAATAATTGGAACAACCTTTTTACCCTTTGTTGTTTCAATGGGAGAAACTTGCCCAACTCTGCCAATATTTTTGCCCATAATTCACCAGAATTTTTGCCTGATAAGCAAGAAGAGTTGCAGACACAATTGCGTTTTTAGAATTTTTTTTCCCATGATTTTTTGCTTTGTTGTTTTCGCCCTTATTTTTACTCTGTTTTTTCGCTGTAGGGGGAGAGCTCCCCAACGCTACGCCATGGCGTCCGGCGGTGGCTGGGGAAGGAGTTGCACAGAAGATCTGGGCTGGTGGGCGTTGGGTTTTCTGGTGGTGGGTGGAGGGGAGGATCACGTGAGGGAAAGGATGGTTGGTTGTCGAGACGTGGCAACAAGCGAGGGAAATTGGACTTGCCTTTTTTAGCACATGGGGTGGGGGACCGATAGGGACACTTTCCTTAAGTGCCGGCCGCGAGATCCGCTCGCATAGCGCGCGGGCGCTGTGTAGCAACGTCCATAAATAAATACCCACGGTTATATCTGAAAGGAAACCATGTTTTTTTGTAACAGGAACTAAAAAGTACAGATGTAGTTGTCTAATTTCTAGGGACATAGACATTTATTTTCAGGTTGCAGATTCAAGGTGGCGGAGAAGATGGGATGTGGCTAGCTGTTCTGGCTGAGCTAACTCTGTTGTTAGTGTTCCATAGCGGCTGCTGATTGGCGATGGTTCTGTCGCTGTAGAAATGAGAGATGACATAGAGATGAGGGTTGGGGCTACTGATTCGGTGGGATTGAGAGAAATTTTAAGACTGAGAGTGAAAAGAAAATGGACGAGATTGAGATAGCGAATTGTGCCGCTGCTTGCTTCCTGCTTATGTCATCCATGTCCATATTGTGCATATCTATACTGGCATTTTTTAATCTTTTAAATGTCATTATAGACTCCTTTACTAAATCACCTCTCTGTACCCTTTACCATTAAGATGAATAAGTACAAAGTTGTACTAAAGTTGAGACATTTATTTTTGGACAGAGGGAGTATAATGCTAAAAAGCAAACATCTGTATACCCAGTTTATCAATTCAAGTACGGGGTAAGGCATGAAAACTGCATTTTATCAAACAACAATACAGTAAAAAAAATACAGATGGAGCTGCAGTTTGCATGTTTAATAACTAATGTGTATGTAAATATTAGGGACATTTTCTTATGAGCACCTGCAATATTTGCACAAATTTCTTAATGATGGTCAATTCTTTAGATTTCTTTCATAGTACAGATGTCTATCACCACAAATGGCATGAGTCCATAAGTATTTATATTTTAAGAGTTCATAAGTTGGGTTGACTGTGAGACTCTAAATACATGATACATGGTCTTCTACAATTTATATTACTGACCACTGAAGTGTTTTATATGTTAGTATCTTAACATAAATATTTTTGTGATTAAAAGTTTCAGCTTATTCCTTTGAATGACCTGAGAAATATATTTGGATCAGGTAAGCGTGAAGCACAGGCATGCAGAAATAGGCTTACAGAATCCTTTAGTACTGTTTTGGCTGCTGCTCCTAACAAAGCATCATTCCTCCAAAATCTCTGCCAAGAGTTACAGTTTGATACTGAACTTGCTAGCAAGATGCATGAAGATACCAACTAGACACTTTTTTTTTGTATTGCATCATTAGTTTTACATAATAGTTCTATGTTAGCTCAATATACCTACTAGGAAGATGTATACCATATTAGCTACAGTTTGAAGGTTATAATCCTTTTATACATTCCTCCAGTGTAAAAGTTACTATTTTCTGTCCAAATTTCTTCCATGAAGATGTTTTATTTCATGGCTTTCAGATCCTAACACTTTGAAATCAACTATCGGCAATGCATATCAAATGGTGTTACTGCATCCGTCCTACTCTATTTCGTTTAGTGGGTGCAAACCTTTATTTGTGTTTTAACTATATGTATTTGGTTATATCAAACTGTTTTTTCGCTATCCGATTTTGTTCCTGCAAAAGTTGCTTCTGATCTATATAGGTGTACAATTTTCATGTTAATTGGAAAGTACTCCCTCCCAAAACATCGTATATTTAGGAAAGGAGAGAGCACTAAAGTACCAAAGTTATCTATCCTAGCTGCACCAAACTATATTTTTCTTGTTTTATAAATATGAGAGATATAAGAATGTGCAGCGGGCATAGCTTGTACTCATGCTTGAGGATATTTGGGTTAGGCTCCTGGACTGCCACATGGCCACAGTGAAGATGTGACACTTGTGGTTATCTTCATGTGGCATTGGTAGTTAGATAAACAGAACAAAGCTGGAGTGAAAGGGTGAGTTGTGTCTTTGTTGGCAGGTACATCAGTTAGTGCTCTGAAAATCGGAAGTGATTGCCAAAAAAATGTGCCAAACATTGAAGTTGATTTCAGTTCCTTTGCATATGTGTTCATCCTTCTAGCATAAGAAAATAGGGTGCTTTGCTTGGAAACATTGTGGCTTAATCTTGGAAGGCGTTAAGTTTCCATACATGATGGTATTGATCAAGCCATCCCTCTAAAACATGATACCCTCTTTCACATGCTTCATCGTTTTCTCCTCTTCTTGGTGGACCTTGGTGCTCCCATGGTGGCGAAAAGATGCAGCGGTGAGCGACTTCTGGATGATGGTGCATGCCCTCATGGACCTGACTTGGCGGTCCTGAGTGGGGGCGCGCGTCTTCCTGGCGTCGACTCGACTTCGGCGAGCATGGTGCACCAGGGTGGCTGGCCAGATCTGGTGGACCTCGTGCCCAGTTCTGGAGGTGTCCATTCCTTCCTGCTGAGGCACGACACTAGAAGGGAGTCCTATGGTGGCGTGGTGCAGCTTGGCTGGTTGGTGGTGGCGCGAAGAGTGCTTGGTAGCGGCACGGTGTCCGTCGGCTTTGCGGGTCGGATCTGGGCCCCGGAGGGCCTGTGACACTATTCCTGGCTATGGTGGGCCTGCAACGTCGGCGATCGGCTTTGGTGGTGGGGTGGGGGGGGGGGGAGGGGAGGAGGCTTTTTGGTGCTTCACTTTGCCTCAATGGCGCGTCATCTGCCCTTCCCCGATGCACGGCAGGGTGACCTGCCCTTGCCTATTCTAGCTGGGGCTCGGTGGTCGGCTTCCTCTATAGCTCGTTGGTTTGCTGCACTGATCCAGATGAAAACCTTGCAATTACCTTGTCGATGCCGGCGGCAACGATGTCCTCAGACGTCGTTTTTCCCCTTGGGGGTGTCGTCGTGGATTTTGTGGCAGCTCCACACCAACGCCTCAGGCTCCGGTGAAAACCTTAGATCGAGTGATGCATGATCAGGCGGCGGCGGTGTTCTTGACATCACATACTCCTTGGAGTCATCACTTTTGGAGTCCCTGTTGCTGTTGTAGGACCGTCTGGCTGAGGGTGGGGCTGGGTTTGTGGTGTCGTCGGCGGAGGCGTGTGAGGGTGTTGGTGGTGGCGTCTTTGGTGGTGTTCCCTGGTGTTGGCCATGTTGTTGTGTGTGTTCAAGAACCTCTCATGGTGGCGGTTGTGTTGCGGTGAGCTTACTTCTCTTGTGTTCTTCCGGTTCATCTTTGCTCTTCTATGACGCAAGATGCCTCCCCAAACCTGCTAATCCCTACTTCCCATGGCGGAGCTCCGAGTCAAGGTTTGTATTGTCGTTGTTGGTTCTATGCCGGTGCGGGGCATTAGGTTGCTTTCTTAGTCTTGATATTGTGATCCCTCGACGACATCCCACATCTACTTGTGCCTTTTGTGGTGATGGTCCTTCGTTCTGCTGGCTAGGTTGTGCCTTGTCCTGGGCACTCTTTCTTCTCCCCGTCATTTATCATTGATGTGCATCAAACTTTTCTCATCTTTTGTAACCTTTGCTACTTGTACAGTTTTCGGCCCAGTTTCCCTCCTAAACAGGTCAATTTGTTAAAGTTTTCGATCATGTTTCCCTTATAAACTAGATCAACCGAAACTTAAGGGGTGACTCTTGGCTTCGGCAACTTTTTGAGCAATATATTCATGTGGGGAGGGATCCCCCCCCCCCCCTCCCAACCGTTCAAAAAAAAAAGCTATGCATATGTCATTGCCAAGAACTTTCATTTAAGAGATTATCTGAGATTTGCATAATGTTTTATGCCTGGGCAGGTCAACATCAACACTGGCCGCGACCAGTGTCGGGGCAACGATGAACTGACGAAGAAGGCGGTTCGGGTAGATTGGAGCAAGACATCGACATCGGCCACGCCCAGAGTAGGAGGATGGGCCGTTGGGACAGAAGGAGGAAGACGAAGAGGAGGAAGAAGATGATCACAAAATTTTACCACCAAAAAAAATACAGGCGATTGGTGCATAATTGCTCTCATAGTATCCGCTAAAGAAATTCATAAAGGCAATACATATATTCGAAGGACTGTCACTTAATCATCAGTTTGATTTATTTTTCTATATTTCGCCTGTAGCAATGCACGGGCATTTTACTAGTGGTAGATGTATGTATGCTCAGAGTATATATAAAGTCAGGCAAAACTACCGTAGGCCTAGTGATTACCTTAACAAATACAGTAGTCTATAACAAGTAAAACACAGATGAAACCCCAGACATCAATCAATCTTGTGAAGTTCTAAGAAAGTGAACACTGCTATGCTGGACATAGAAGCAAGGTGGGGCATCAGCCTGAGGCGCTCGGCTGAAAGGGACGCCATGTGGTAAACTAACGAACAAATTATGCAGACAAGTCTCGCTAGGTTCAGAAGCAGGAAGCGGCGGTAGATAAGCTCGACGGACGCACCTCACGGGCTCCTACCGGGCCTGGAAGAACGAGGCCGCGGCGGCGGCGGAGGAGGAGGGGTCGGGCACGCGCGGCGGAGGGGCAGCGCGGCGGCGGAGCGGAGCGCGCGCGGCATCCGACGGGACGGCGTGGGAGGCGAAGCAGGAGGAGGGCGCGCGCGGCGGAGGAGCGGCGTGCGGGCGGTCGGCGGCGGAGCGAGAGGGTTGGGGGAGATGCGACGCGAGGGGGAACAAATCCTGCGTGCCCGAGCCGCAATTCTTTTTTCTTCTCTCCTTTTTTCTCGACGTTTTTCCGACCGAGCGAGCCCGAGGTGCGATTTTTCTTCTTCTCTTTTCCTGAGACCACGGTCGGGAGTAACCTAGAGCACTCGGCGACTCCACCCATCGAAATCATGTCCACTGCTGCACTGTCTCGGGATGTGTGCAACATAATTGTAAAATAGTTTTTCCCGGCTATACACGACCTGTAGCGTATTCTTAAACAATTTGTACCTGTCCATCGGCATTAACTGTAACTGCATAGGGGCCCATTAGAGCACTGTACAGTTCAGCCATCATAATCAATTCAACACTCATGCATATACCTTCACGAGGTAAGTCCGACCCCAAGAAGACTGCATTGCCAGATCTGAGGAGAGGGAAGAAAGTTCTCAACGAATCATACTGTTCTTCTTCCACAACGATCTACTATCCCTTTTCTTTAACCAGACAAGAGATATTGTTTTGGTACAAGTCCAAGGAGTTGTAGATCTTGGAGAAAAGATATGATTCCGTTGCCAGATCCCCAGCTCGATCCACGAAA
Source organism: Triticum urartu (assembly GCF_056163025.1). Taxonomy (NCBI): domain Eukaryota; kingdom Viridiplantae; phylum Streptophyta; class Magnoliopsida; order Poales; family Poaceae; genus Triticum; species Triticum urartu. The sequence continues at coordinate 50,740,936 of NC_141879.1, forward strand.
CGGCTCGCTAGATCCGGGAAACGGCTTCTATGGAAGGTAAACTAGCTTGTTTTTAAAGAAAATCATTCATATTCTTACTGCACAACCCGCTCACTAAAAAGATTGTTGAAACTGCTTCTATTGTGGTAAAGCGATGGAGTGTTGGCTGGTCAGCGTGGTGGGACATGGTACATTGAATTGGCGTGTAATTTCTGCAGTCATTTAATGTATGCATGGTAGTTGTGAGCAAAGGGCTGAATGCATGCTGTGCACGGGACGAAATGAGATATTTGAGCTGTGTGTGATAAAGGTTATTACGTCGATTAGTTATATGACAGTACAGACGGACCTTTAATTTGAGGTTTAAGAAAAAATCAATTTGTGTAACAAATAAGTCCTAGCAGATGAGTACATGCAATTTTATTTTAATAATTTGAGGGGAGTGTAGCAGAGTGACGGAGAGAAAAGACAATAAATAAAGATTTGCTAAAGTGAAAATGATATTAGTATTGCAAATGAGTAGACGCGGAACATGAAATATTAAATAAATTGCATGGTAATTGGAATTACATAGTCCGTCTAATGGGGGCAGACAGTGCTTTAAGACTCAATGATTACTTGATTTATTGTCTACATTTAACAATGTTTGGTAGTTGGGAAGATGGTGGTTGGGGAGATGGTGCATGTGGGCAGTCTCGCGTTTGGACAGAAGTTTCTCTGCCTAGGAACAGAAACGCGTAAACTCTAGTACGGACATACACTGCAGTGCATGATAAACACGCGAGGAAGAATGTCTAAATACAAAACAGCTAATATAGTAATTTCGGATCCCGAGGAGAATTGATGGAACAGATTCCAGGGGGGTAGCCGCCGAGTGCTCCTAGGCACTTTCTGTTGGGGAACGTAGTAATTTCAAAAAAATTCCTATGCACACGCAAGATCATGGTGATGCATAGCAACGAGAGGGGAGAGTGTGATCTACGTACCCTTGTAGATCAACAACGGAAGCGTTTGGTTGATGTAGTCGTACGTCTCCATGGCCCGACCGATCAAGCACCGAAACTACGACACCTCCGAGTTCTAGCACACGTTCAGCTCGATGACGATCCTCGGGCTCCGATCCAGCAAAGCGTCGGGGAGGAGTTCCGTCAACACGACGGCGTGGTGACGATCTTGATGTTCTACCATCGCAGGGCTTCGCCTAAGCACCGCTACAATATGATCGAGGTGGACTATGGTGGAAGGGGGCACCGCACACGGCTAAGGAACGATCACGAAGATCAACTTGTGTGTCTATGGGGTGCCCCTTTCCCCTATATAGAAAGGATGGAGGAGGAGGAGGCCGGCCAAGGCTTGGTGCGGCCAGGATGTGGAGTCCTACTAGGACTCCAAGTCCAAGTAGGAGTCCACCAAGAGGGGAGGAAGGGAGAAGGAAGTGGAGGAGAAGGAAAGGTGGCCGGCCCCCTTTTCCCTAGTCCAATTCGGACTAGAGGGGAGGGGGGGCGCAGCAGCCCCTTGGCCCTTTCTCCTCTTCCCACTAAAGCCCATCAAGGCCCATTGCTTCTCCCGTAACTACCCGGTACTCCGAAAAATACCCGAATCACTCGGAACCTTTTCGATGTCCGAATATAGTCATCCAATATATCGATATTTACGTCTCAACCATTTCGAGACTCCTCGTCATGTCCCCGACCTCATCCGGGACTCCGAACTCCTTCGGTACATCAAAACTCATAAACTCATAATATAACTGTCATCGAAACTTTAAGCGTGCGGACCCTACGGGTTCGAGAACAATGTAGACATGACCGAGACACGTCTCCGGTCAATAACCAATAGCGGGACCTGGATGCCCATATTGGCTCCTACATATTCTACGAAGATCTTTATCGGTCAGACCGCATAACAACATACGTTGTTCCCTTTGTCATCGGTATGTTACTTGCCCAAGATTCGATCGTCGGTATCCAATACCTAGTTCAATCTCGTTACCGGCAAGTCTCTTTACTCGTTTCGTAATACATCATCTCGTAACTAACTCATTAGCTGCAATGCTTGCACGGCTTAAGTGATGTGCATTACCGAGAGGGCCCAGAGATACCTCTCCGACAATCGGAGTGACAAATCCTAATCTCGAAATACGCCAACCCAACATGTACCTTCGGAGACACCTGTAGAGCTCCTTTATAATCACCCAGTTACGTTGTGACGTTTGGTAGCACACAAAGTGTTCCTCCGGCAAACGGGAGTTGCATAATCTCATAGTCATAGGAACATGTATAAGTCATGAAGAAAGCAATAGCAACATACTAAACGATCGGGTGCTAAGCTAATGGAATGGGTCATGTCAATCAGATCATTCATCTAATGATGTGATCCCGTTAATCAAATAACAACTCTTTGTCCATGGTTAGGAAACATAACCATCTTTGATTAACGAGCTAGTCAAGTAGAGGCATACTAGTGACACTCTGTTTGTCTATGTATTCACACATGTATTATGTTTCCGTTTAATACAATTCTAGCATGAATAATAAACATTTATCATGAAATAAGGAAATAAATAATAACTTTATTATTGCCTCTAGGGCATATTTCCTTCACTTTCGCATGCATATGAAGGGTAAATAGCAATTGGCATATCACGGTCGGGAGTACTATCTATACTGTGGGTAGTAACATATGTGTTGTGTCATGCATCACTTCATTTATTACGTTCTAGACTCATCTTTTTTGATATGTGTGATGTTTACAGTAACTAGCTATGTTACTACATGATTCTTTTTCTTCATTAATTACATGCCACATCATCTATTTTATCTAGATAAGTGTGATGTTACCATTTATATTACTCTCACTGTGAGTAGTCCGACGGTGGAGGACTAGTCAATAGCCTAGTGGCAAGGTCGCTGTGGCGCACCTTGCAGACCGGAGTTTGACTTTTGTCAGGGGCGCCGCGATCTCATCTGGGTGGGCTTCTCCTATAAAAATGTCCTGGGTGCTAGTGCCCATGGATTTTTTTTTCTGACGGTGCGAGCCCGAGGTGAGATTTTTTCTTCTATTTTTTCTTTTTTGGAACTCACATTTTACTATGGTGTATAATTAAAATTAATGAAGTTTTTTTGACAAGCCTATGAGTTTGCTTTCTTCAAGTTCTTATATTGTTTGGGGTTACCTAGATGTTTTTCCGTTTATATTTTGTGTATATATATTCCTCCGCTCATGAAAGGATCATATTGATTCCCCTTCCCCCCACCCCTGCCATCTTATTTAAGCTTTGGAATCTGCCAACAATGGTGGCCCGAGTAGTACTGCAACCATCTTGCTTGTGTGGATGCAGCCTGCATTGCTGCCCATGATGATTTAGGTAAATTTATCAATTCTCCTGCAATTTTATGTCCTATTAGCAATCAAATGTGCGTCTGTGGCTAGCATTGTGCCAACTCACGAGGGAGCACCCCGCCACTAGGGTTTCTCCTGCCTCCCGTCGGCGTCAGTCTGCCTCGTGTCCTTTGGCCTTGAGGCCACGGAGGCATGATGGATCCCGACCCTTGCCGGTGGGAGGGCTTTGGTTTTGGATGCTTTTCTGAGTTTTCTTAGGGTTTGTTTCCTGCACAGAGAGAAGAGGTGGTTGTGGCTCTCTAAAGATGGAATAAGGTTCTCCCCACCTAGCCCCCGTCCCACTGGTGCTTCTAGCATCATTAGAGGGTGTGTGGAGATTTGTTTCCGGCGGATCTCACAGGATTTGGTCGGCGTTTGTCTTCGGTGGATCCACATGGATCCGGTCTTTGTTCGTGTGTGTCTACAGGTTAGATCCTTCTTATCTAAACTTCTCTTCAACGACCTCGGTTGCTGTTTTGGTGCGCTGGTCCTATAGGGCCTTAACACGACAACTTTCTGGCTGTCTACTAGAACAAGTTTTGCTTGGCTCCAGTGAGGGAGGGGCGATGACGACGGCGTGCCTTCGGCTCGCTTCATCGTCGCTAGGTGGTCTACATATCTGGATGTAATTTTTATTATTTTTGGTATTCGTTGTACTATCGTGATTAATGATGAATAAATTAGAAGTTTTTTGCAAAAAGAGAAAAATGTATCTCCTATTATCGAGGTTGATTTGACATTTCCATTGTGTTCCAGATGCAGATCTTCTAACCCTATATTTGGATGTATTGTGTCTACACCACTACACAGTGAATCTTTGTGTTGGTTGTTCTTTGCGAATTATGATGACTTCTTCATCTTTTGTATCATGACATTTTTGTATTTTTCTTTACTGATTATTACGGTTCTAATTGATAATGAGAACAAATAACAATCTTCACTTTTCCATTAAAAATATACTATGAGGTATAATATATTGCACAATATCTTTCCTACTTATAAAGGTTGTGTTGGGTATCGTAGCAGAAATTTAAAATTTTCTACGCATCACCAAGATCAATCTATGGAGTAATCTAGCAACGAGAGGAAGGGGAGTGCACCTACATACCCTTGTAGATCGCTAAGCGGAAGCGTTGCAAGAACGCGGTTGGTGGAGTCGTACACGCAGCGATTCAGATCGCGGTCGATTCCGATCTAAGCACCGAACAACGGCGCCTCCGCGTTCAACACACGTACAGCCCGGTGACGTCTCCCGCGCCTTGATCCAGCAAGGAGAGAGGGAGAGGTTGGGGAAGACTCCGTTTAGCAGCAGCACGACGACGTGGTGATGGTGGAGGAGCGCGGGACTCCAGCAGGGCTTCGCCAAGCACTACGAGAGACGAGCAGGGAGAGAAGTAGGGCTGCGCCAAGAGGAAGATCAAATCATGTGTTGGGCAGCCCCAATACCTCAAGTATATATAGGGGAAGGGGAGGGGCTGCGCCCCCATCTAGGGTTCCATCCCTAGGGGTGGCGGCAGCCCCCAAAACCCATCTAGGGTGCGACCAAGGGGGGGAAGAGAGGGGGGCGCCCTAGGGTGGGCCTTAAGGCCCACCCGGACCTAGGGTTTGCCCCCTTCCCACTCTCCACGCGCCTTGGGCCTTGGTGGGGGGGCGCACCAGCCCACCTGGGGTTGGTCCCTCTCCCACACTTGGCCCACGCAGCCTTCTGGGGCTGGTGGCCCACCTGGCGGACCCCCGGGACCCTCCCGGTGGTCCCGGTATGTTACCGATAGCACCCGAAACTTTTCCGGTGACCAAAACGGGACTTCCCATATATAAATCTTTACCTCCGGACCATTCCGGAACTCCTCGTGACGTCCGGGATCTCATCCGGGACTCCGAACAACATTCGGTAACTGCGTACATACTTTCCCTATAACCCTAGCATCAGCGAACCTTAAGTGTGTAGACCCTACGGGCTCGGTAGTCATGCAGACATGGCGGAGACAACTCTCCAGTCAATAAACAACAACGGGATCTGGATACCCATGTTGGTTCCCACATGCTCCACGATGATCTTGTCGGATGCACCACAATGTCAAGGATTCAATCAACCCCGTATACAATTCTCTTTGTCTGTCGGTACGATACTTGCCCGAGATTCGATCGTCGGTATCCCTATACCTCGTTCAATCTCGTTACCGGCAAGTCTCTTTACTCGTTCCGTGCCATATCATCCCGTGATCAACTCATTGGTCACATTGTGCACATTATGATGATGTCCTACCGAGTGGGCCCAGAGATACCTCTCCGTTACACGGAGTGACAAATCCCAGTCTCGATTCGTGCCAACCCAACAGACACTTTAGGAGATACCCGCAGTGCATCTTTATAGTCACCCAGTTACGTTGTGACGTTTGGTACACCCAAAGCATTCCTACGGTATCCGGGAGTTGCACAATCTCATGGTCTAAGGAAATGATACTTGACATTAGAAAAGCTTTAGCATATGAACTACACGATCTTGTGCTAGGCTTAGGATTGGGTCTTGTCCATCACATCATTCTCCTAATGATGTGATCCCGTTATCAATGACATCCAATGTCCATGGTCAGGAAACCATGACCATCTATTGATCAACGAGCTAGTCAACTAGAGGCTTACTAGGGACATGTTGCGGTCTATGTATTCACACATGTATTACGGTTTCCGGATAATACAATTATAGCATGAACAATAAACGATTATCATGAACAAGGAAATATAATAATAACTAATTTATTATTGCCTCTAGGGCATATTTCCAACAGTCTCCCACTTGCACTAGAGTCAATAATCTAGTTCACATCACTATGTGATTGCAATGAATCCAACACCCATGGGGCTTGTTCATATCTTGCTTGTGAGAGAGGTTTATTAGTCAATGTGTCTGAACCTTTCAGATCCATGTGTGCTTTACAAATCTCTATGTCATCTTATAGATGCAGCTACCACGCGCTACTTGGAGCTATTCCAAATAGCTGTTCTACTATATGAATCCGGTTTCCGGTTTACTACTACGAGTCATCCGGATTAGTGTCAAAGTTTGCATCGACGTAATCCTTTACGACGAACTCTTTTACCACCTCCATAATCGAGAAAATTCCTTAGTCCACTAGTTACTAAGGACAACCTTGACCGTTGTCCTGTGATCCATTCCTAGATCACACTTGTACCCCTAGACTGACTCATGGCTTAGCACTCTTCAGGTGCGGTACACAACATTGCATACTTTAGAGCCTACGTCTAAAGCATAGGGAACGACCTTCGTCCTTTCTCTCTATTCTGCCGTGGTCAGGTCTTGAGTTTTACTCAATACTCATACCTTATAACACAGCCAAGAACTCCTTCTTTGCCGATCTATTTTTGAACTCCTTCAAAATTTTGTCATGGTATGTGTTCGTTTGAAAGTACTATTAAGCGATTTTGATCTATCCTTATAGATCTTGATGCTCAATGTTCAAGTAGCTTAATCTAGGTTTTCCATTGAAAAACACTTTTCAAATAACCCTGCATGCTTTCCAGAAATTCTACATCATTTCTGATCAACAATATGTGAATAACAATATACTCATCAAAAATTCTATAGTGCTCCCACTCACTTCTTTGGAAATACAAGTTTCTCATAAACTTTGTATAAACCCAAAATCTTTGATCATCTCATCAAAGCGTACATTCCAATTCCGAGATGCTTACTCCAGTCCTTAGAAGGATTGCTGGAGCTTTGCATACTTGTTAGCATCTTTCAGGATTGACAAAACCTTCTGGTTGTATCACATACAACCTTTCCTCAAGAAAAACGTCGAGGAAACAATGTTTTGACATCCTATCTGCAAGATTTCATAAATAATGCAGTAACTGCTAACATAATTCCAACAGAATCTTAGCATCGCTACGAGCGAGAAAGTCTTATCGTAGTCAACTCCTTAAACTTGTCGGGAAACATCTTAATGACAAGTCGAGCTTTCTTAATGGTGACACTTACCATCATTGTCCGTCTTCCTTTTAAAATTCATCTGCACCCAACAGCCTTACGACCATCAAGTAGTTCTTTTCAAAGTCTATACTTTGTTTTATACATGGATCCTCTCTCAGATTTTATGGCCTCGAGCCATTCGTCGGAATCCGGGCCTACCATCTCTTCTCCATAGCTCGTAGGTTCATTGTTGTCTAGCAACATGATTTCCAAGACATGATTACGTACCACTCTGAAGTAGTACACATCCTTGTCGACCTATGAGGTTTGGTAGTGACTTGATCTGAAGTTTCATGATCATTATCATAAGCTTCCACTTCAATTGGTGTAGGTGCCACAGGAACAACTTCATGTGCCCTGCTACACACTAGTTGAAGTGACGGTTCAATAACCTCATCAAGTCTCCACCATCCTCCCACTCAATTCTTTCGAGAGAAAGTTTTCCTCGAGAAAGGACCCGTTTCTAGAAACAATCACTTTTGCTTCCGGATCTGAAATAGGAGGTATACCCAACTATTTTTGGGTATTCTATGAAGATGCATTTATCCGCTTTGGGTTCGAGCTTATCAGCCTGAAACTTTTTCACATAAGCATCACAGCCCCAAACTTTTAAGAAATGACAGCTTAGGTTTCTCTAAACCATAGTTCATATAGTGTCGTTTCAACGGAATTGTGTGGTGCCCTATTTAAAGTGAGTGCGGTTGTCTCTAATGCCTAACCCATAAATGATAGTGGTAATTCGATAAGAGACATCATGGTATGTACCATATCCAATAGGGTGCAGTTGTGATGTTTGGACACACCATCACACTATGATGGTCCAGGCGGTATTAGTTGTGAAACGATTTCCACAATGTCTTAATTGTGTGCCAAACTCGTAACTCAGACATTCATCTCTATGATCATATCATAGACATTTTATCATCTTGTCACGACGATCTTCAACTTCACTCTGAAATTACTTGAACCTTTCAATAATTCAGACTTGTGTTTCATCAAGTAAATATACTCAGCATCTACTCAAATCATCTGTGAAGTAAGAACATAATGATATCCACTGCGTGCCTCAGCACTCATTGGACTACACACATCAAAATGTAATACTTCCAACAAGTCGCTTTCTTGTTCCATCTTACTGAAAACGAGACCTTTCAGTCATCTTGCCCATGTGGTATGATTTGCATGTCTCAAGTGATTCAAAATCAAGTGAGTCCAAACGATCCATCTGCATGGAGTTTCTTCATGCATATCTACCAATAGACATGGTTTGCATGTCTCAATCTTCAAAAACGAGTGAGTCCAAAGATCCATCAACATGGAGCTTCTTCATGCGTTTTATACCAACATGACTCAAATGGCAGTGCCACAAGTATGTGGTACTATCATTACTATCTTATATCTTTTGGCATGAACATGTGTATCACTACGATCGAGATTCAATAAACCATTCATTTTAGATGCAAGACCATTGAAGGTATTATTCAAATAAACAGAGTAACCATTATTCTCCTTAAATGAATAACTGTATTGCAATAAACATAATCCAATCATGTCTATGCTCAACGCAAACACCAAATAACAATTATTTAGGTTTAGCACCAATCTCGATGGTAGAGGGAGCATGCGATGCTTGATCACATCAACCTTGGAAACACTTCCAACACATATCGTCATCTCACCTTCAGCTAGTCTCCGTTTATTCCGTAGCCTTTTATTTCGAGTTACGAACACTTAGGAACTGAACCGGTATTTTAATACCCTGGTGCTACTAGGAGTACTAGTAAAGTACACATTTAATATAATGTATGTCCAATACATACTGCTATCAACCTTGCCAGCCTTCTCATCTACCAAATATCTAGGGTGGTTCTGCTTCAGTGTCCGTTCCCCTTATTACAGAAGCACTTAGTCTTGGGCTTGGGTTCAACTTTGGGTTTCTTCACTAGAGCAGCAACCGATTTGTCGTTTCATGAAGTATCCCTTTCTTGCCCTTGCCCTTCTTGAAACTAGTGGTTTTACTAACCATCAACAATTGATGCTCCTATTTGATTTCTACTTTCGCGGTGTTGCGAATAGCTCAAGGATCATTATATCTATCCCTGATATGTTATAGTTCATCACGAAGCTCTAGTAGCTTGGTGGCAGTGACTTTGGAGAACCATCACTATCTCATCTGGAAGATCAACTCCCACTCGATTCAAGCGATTGTAGTACTCAGACAATCTGAGCACATGCTCAACAATTGAGCTTTTCTCCCTTAGTTTGCAGGCTTAAGAAACTTGTCAGAGGTCTCATACCTCTTGACGTGGGCACTAGTCTGAAATCCCAATTTCAGTCTTTGGAACATCTCATATGTTCTGCGATGTTTCAAAAAACGTCTTTGTGCCTCAATTCTAAACCATTTAGCATTACGCACTGAACTATCATGTAGTCATCAAAACATGTATGTCAGATGTTCGCAACATCCACAACTGACGCTCGAGGTTCAGCTCACTGAGCGGTGCATTAAGGACATAATCCTTCTGCGCAGCAATGAGGACAATCCTCAGTTTACGGACCCAGTCTGCATAATTGCTACTATCAACTTTCAACTAAATTTTCTCTAGGAACATATCTAAAACAGTAGAACTAAAGCATAAGCTTCGACATAATTTGCAAAGTCCTTTTGACTATGTTCATGATAATTAAGTTCATCTGATAATTTAATGAACTCCCACTCAGATAGACATCCCTCTAGTCATCTAAGTGATACATGATACGAGTCAACTAGGCCGTGTCCGATCATCACGTGAGACGGACTAGTCATCATCGGTGAACATCTTCATGTTGATCGTATCTTCTATACGACTCATGTTCGACCTTTCGGTCTTCCGTGTTCCGAGGCCATGTCTATACATGCTAGGCTCATCAAGTCAACCTAAGTGTATTGCGTGTGTAAATCTGGCTTACACCCTTTGTATTCGAACATTAGAATCTATCACACCCGATCATCACGTGGTGCTTCGAAACAACGAACCTTCGCAATGGTGCACAGTTAGGGGGAACACTTTCTTGAAATTATTGCGAGGGATCATCTTATTTAAGCTACTGTCGTTCTAAGCAAATAAGATGTAAAACATGATGAACATCACATGCAATCAAATAGTGACATGATATGGCCAATATCATTTTGCTCCTTTTGATCTCCATCTTCGGGGCGCCATGATCATCATCGTCACCGGCATGACACCAAGATCTCCACCATCATGATCTCCATCATCGTGTCTTCATGAAGTTGTCTCGTCATCTATTACTTCTACTACTATGGCTAACGGTTTAGCAATAAAGTAAAGTAAGTACATGACATTTATGTTGACACGCAGGTCATAAATAAATTAATACAACTCCTATGGCTCCTGCCGGTTGTCATACTCATCGACATGCAAGTCGTGATTCCTATTACAAGAACATGATCAATCTCATACATCACATATATCATTCATCACATCCTTTTGGCCATATCACATCACGTAGCATACCCTGCAAAAAACAAGTTAGATGTCCTCTAATTTTTGTTGCATGTTTTACGTGGCTGCTATGGGTTTCTAGCAAGAACGTTTCTTACCTATGCAAAACCACAACGGTGATATGCCAATTGCTATTTACCCTTCATAAGGACCCTTTTCATCGAATCCGATCCAACTAAAGTGGGGGAGACAGACACCCACTAGCCACCTTATGCAACTAGTGCATGTCAGTCGGTGGAACCTGTCTCACGTAAGTGTACGTGTAAGGTCGGTCCAGGCCGCTTCATCCCACAATGCCGCCGAATCAAGATAAGACTAGTAACGGTAAGCAAATTGAACAAATCATCGCCCACAACTGCTTTTTGTTCTACTCGTGCATAGAAACTATGCATAGACCTAGCTCATGATGCCACTGTTGGGTATCGTAGCAGAAATTTAAAATTTTCTACGCATCACAAAGATCAATCTATGGAGTAATCTAGCAACGAGAGGAAGGGGAGTGCACCTGCATACCCTTGTAGATCGCTAAGCGGAAGCGTTGCAAGAACGCGGTTGGTGGAGTCGTACACGCAGCGATTTAGATCGCGGTCGATTCCGATCTAAGCACCGAACAACGGCGCCTCCGCGTTTAACACACGTACAGCCCGGTGACGTCTCTCGCGCCTTGATCCAGCAAGGAGAGAGGGAGAGGTTGGCGAAGACTCCGTCCAGCAGCAGCACGACGGCGTGATGATGGTGGAGGAGCGCGGGACTCCAGCAGGGCTTCGCCAAGCACTACGAGAGACGAGGAGGGAGAGAAGTAGGGCTGCGCCAAGAGGAAGATCAAATCATGTGTTGGGCAGCCCCAATACCTCAAGTATACATAGGGGAAGGGGAGGGGCTGCGCCCCCATCTAGGGTTCCATCCCTAGGGGTGGCGGCAGCCCCCAAAACCCATCTAGGGTGCGACCAAGGGGGGGAAGAGAGGGGGGCGCCCTAGGGTGGGCCTTAAGGCCCACCCGGACCTAGGGTTTGCCCCCTTCCCACTCTCCACGCGCCTTGGGCCTTGGTGGGGGGCGCACCAGCCCACCTGGGGTTGGTCCCCCTCCCACACTTGGCCCACGCAGCCTTCTGGGGCTGGTGGCCCCACCTGGTGGACCCCCGGGACCCTCCCTGTGGTCCCGGTACATTACCGATAGCACTCGAAACTTTTCCGGTGACTAAAACGGGACTTCCCATATATAAATCTTTACCTCCGGACCATTCCGGAACTCCTCATGACGTCCGGGATCTCATCCGGGACTCCGAACAACATTCGGTAACCGCGTACATACTTTCCCTATAACCCTAGCGTCATCGAACCTTAGGTGTGTAGACCCTACGGGCTCGGGAGTCATGCAGACATGGCCGAGACAACTCTCCGGTCAATAACAAACAGCGGGATCTGGATACCCATGTTGGTTCCCACATGCTCCACGATGATCTCATCGGATGAACCATGATGACAAGGATTCAATCAATCCCGTATACATTTCCCTTTGTCTAGCGGTACTATACTTGCCCGAGATTCGATCGTCGGTATCCCTATACCTCGTTCAATCTCGTTACCGGCAAGTCTCTTTACTCGTTCTGTAACACATCATCCCGTGATCAACTCATTGGTCACATTGTATCGCAGTCTCGATTCGTGCCAACCCAACAGACACTTTTGGAGATACCCGCAGTGCACCTTTATAGTCACCGAGTTACGTTGTGATGTTTGGTACACCCAAAGTATTCCTACGGTATCCGGGAGTTGCACAATCTCATGGTCTAAGGAAATGATACTTGACATTAGAAAAGCTTTAGCATACGAACTACACGATCTTGTGCTAGGCTTTGGATTGGGTCTTGTCCATCACATCATTCTCCTAATGATGTGATCCCGTTATCAATGACATCCAATGTTCATGGTCAGGAAACCATGACCATCTATTGATCAACGAGCTAGTCAACTAGAGGCTTACTAGGGACATGTTGCGGTCTATGTATTCACACATGTATTACGGTTTCCAGATAATACAATTATAGCATGAACAATAAACGATTATCATGAACAAGGAAATATAATAATAACTAATTTATTATTGACTCTAGGGCATATTTCCAACAGGTTGGAGTTGGTGGTGAGTTCACTTGTAAGACCAACAACCTTCACCAATACATAAATGTACTCTATATGTGGGAACCAACCTTCCAAGAGATATAAATAAACAAATGCACTTTTACTTATATGTGGGACCTAAAACAAACTAACAATTACACTACTACTTTATGTGAGATCAACACTTGAAGAATGCACAAATAGCAAAATGCAAAAGTCTGAATCCAACTCAAAATTATGCTATTAAGCTGTGAGCTTACTCCTCAAATTTTAGTTTCGTAGCAACACACAGGCATTGTTCTAGTACGTAGGAATGTTTGGATTTGTGTCACAAGTGTCCTCAACCACGGTGGGATATAAGTATACAATACAACCAGTTTTAGGAAAAACTTTGTGTGGGTAACGCTTCGTCTTAGCAAGGCCACTAAAAATGCTTATTCCAGCATAAACAAAAGGTTTTACGCTTAGCTATTTTTACAAGCCCATGTAGTTGTTCATTTCCATTTTCCAAAAGAAATCCTATGGAACTTTTCAAGATCAACATATTTCTATGTTTAGTTACTAAATAATATTGACCAAAAATGACACTATGGAGATAGAAGTTGTCACTCTTGTAAATTTGAGTCATTTGACAATTTATTCTTGCACATCGAGTAAAATATATTTGGAGAGATCTCCGATGTGCATATGGTTTACATTATGTACATAGAAAACCTTGAGGAATTGTTTGGTTGTTCACCGAAAATGAGGAAATTAGCAAAGTTAAGAATGACAAATGTAATATTGGCAATATGGTGAACTTTCACCAATGCTTCCCCTCCAACATGCTCAGGGGCCGACAATTCCTAGCTGAAGTAGATCTGACTCATCATTTTACTAATTCTTGAGTATATTGGATTCTGGGATTTCAGACTTCTCATGTGACTTGTGGGATTTATCGTTTATTGCGACCTGCATTTGGTTTGGGGCAAATTAAAAAGTGGCACAAAGATAAAGTTTTGGTCAAATTGTGGAGAAAGAGGATCTCGACCTAGCAGTGAAGGTTTCCATCCGATCAATAGCTCTCACTTTAGATGAATGAGCCTCCAAAAACCTTTTTTGTTTCAACTTGAGGTGCATGAGCCATTCTTTTATGTATGCATCCTCTTGGAAGTGAGCTAGATGCTTTGTGCAACATCAACACATTGTACTAAAATTTTCCTTTTGTAGTATTTTCCTACTACAAATAAGAATATTTCTTCTACGTATCCTTCAGTTGTACTGGCAAAAATGAAGTTTGTATTCTTTTTGGTAAAAAGGCCCATATTAATTAGCATATATGTAATTAAAAGGAAAGAAGGGATAAATAGATGAATCATTACAGTGCCATGTTAGATCCATACAACTTGAATTGGTGTGTTATTGTTGGCAAGATAGCATGGAACTTAGAGTTCCAACTTTTCAAGGATGTACCGATTTTTTGTCAACCAAAAATTCCTTTTCCTTCACACAAGAGGAGAGCGGTGGGAAATCTGGACTGAAAAACTTCGTGAAGTGCCAAATGTTCATCTTATCTATATGGTGCAAGTTAGCACAAAATGTTAGGGTTTAAATGTGCTATGAATTCACTTTCTCTCTCAGTTTTTAAGATGAATTCTGCATTTGCATTTTTGCAGGAAAGGTTATGTATGCGCTGCATGTGAATATAGCTGAGCTAGAGCGAAAGGTAATAATTTGATTGCAAATTTATTGAATTAAGAGCAATAGTTTGTGTTACTTATAACTTTGTCCTTATCAATCAAACCCATGCAAAATATTTGCATGGGACAGTCGCTCAAGTGAAAGACTAAATTGTTTTGTCAGAACAGAAAGCATCATATTGCAGCAAAAAACAAGCATCGGTCATGACTCATGGAGTTGGAGCACTGAGTTGCAACTGAAAAACCACTGGAAAAACTTTGCAATTGCATGTTTGATTTTCCTTTGCACCGTTACCAAGCACCCACTCATTCAATTGCAAGTAGAGTACAATTATCATGTCATGTGAATTGAAGCTGATAGAAAGGTGTTTAGCTCACGGTGAGATCATGATATTGATTGGGATGGTGTTGTATCCTTGCATATGCATGTCATAAATGATGCACGTCTGCACCTACTACACCTTCCACACACAAAGAGCTATTTTATACATTAATTTGTTTGGTCTGGCCAGTGAGAAGCAATAAATAAATAAATATGGTGTACATGAAGGGAGAACAATATTCTTTTGGCTTGGTACTTTGCTACTTGTCGCTTTTATATATATGCTTGTTTGTCTGTTTTTTTTTGCGGGAAACTTGTTTGTCTGTTCACGTTCTTCTGAACATGGCAGAATTGTCCACAGGGCAGTCATTAGAACTTGCAAGCTGCAGTTTGTTCTGACTTTTGATGCTGATTTCTGGAGCGAACAAGTTCCAAATTTGTGAACTATACTTTTTCAGTTTTGTGGGCTTCAAGAGCATGCAGCAGCTTGACTGAGACTAAAATATTCGTTTTTCTATTTTGTGTCAACAATGAACTATCATATCAAGTCTGAGATTCTTTATATCCACTGCATATTTTTTGCTTGTTTAGTTTGTAGAGTAAAAAGGAAAAACATAGCAAAATTCACCGGTCTATCCATAAAGCACGCATATCCATCTTGTCGTTCTGCTTCCCTTCCCCAACTAAGCAAGCTCGTTGGCAGTCATTGCACGGAGGGTGTCAAGCTCTTGACCGGACCTTTTCTATTGCTATAAATCCAAAATAACATTATAGTCGATTGTATACGGGACAAAAAACTTTTTTTGCGGTAAATACGGGACAAAAATCTGGTAGGACATACTACTGGTATTACATTTGGTTTCTGGCTAGGCATAATGGAAAATTGGATACGGATAGTCCTGGTGAGATCAATGGCGAATCTTGGAAGAAAATGAAGGGGGCTCAAAGTTAACGATGTGAAGAAAAAGCCACTAACTCGCAGTTTTCTATCCAAATAATGTTAAAATTTTGATACGAGGCTGGGCTAAATGGTAGTAATATTTTTTTCCAATTTCTGGAGGGGGGGGGGGGGGGGGGGGACGGGACGACAAAGGTCCCGTGTAGCTCAGGCTACATGAAACCTCTTATCCTCAACCCTCCAGCCTTACTTTGAGATCCGTGCTCTCCAACTAACTTACAACAAGAAGATTTCTCGTTTTTGTTTCTCTCAATGAAACAATATATGAACTTCAAACTTTGCAGATCGAACAAACATTAGAACATCAATGTGTGAAAAAACTTTCAGATTTTTGGTCTGATATAAATATACAAAATGAGATTTTGTTTGACTAAAAATATTTTTAAGTATTTAAAATGCATGAAAAAAATCTGAAAGTTTTTTCCCACATTGTAGTTAGAATGTATTGTTGTTCTGCAAAATTTGAAGTTTATATGTTGTGTCGTTTGAGAGAAACAAAAAAGACAAATGTGTCTGCACGGATCACGATGCAGAAATAGATGGCAATGATAAGGGTTGCCATGTAGCTCAAGCTACAGAAAACCACACTCGGCCTTAGATTCACCACTGGGTGAGATGATGCATGCTCGGACAGTTAATTCATTTTTACCACGACACTTCTGAATATTTTATATCTACGTCACTTGAAAAAAAGACCTCTTGACGCTTCCTTTGATTCTTTCATACATACAGGAAAATAATAATGAGCTACTTACTCCATAAACTAATATAAGATGTTTAAATCTTTTAGTGATCTAAAACGTCTTATATATTGGTTTAGAGAGTAGTATACCACTCAGGATAGAAAAGCATGGAAGAAATATTCGTGCCGTTAATTCTAGGTAAGGTCACCTAGAAGGAAATCGTCATGTCCAAATCCCCTGGGCGGTGGTAGCGTACTAGTCTCACTAAACTTAAGAGTAAATTAGGGCATGCAACGTAGGTAATACCTCTCTGATTGCTTTTCAGTTTCCCAACGACCACCTTTTCCGATTCGGATCCAACAATTCATATCAATCTCTTAGACCGGCCGACGTTGCCCCAAGTCAGGCCGCCGCCACCTACTGCAAAAAAAACTTAGCCTTGTTGACCCGAGGGCGATACCGATGATTCCCTTCCGGCGGGCCTTTTTTTTCGCCTTTTCATCGTCCTCAAATCACTGAATCGCCCGTCAACACTTAGTACTTCACTGTCTCTGGTGTCTCCTCAAATCACTCCAATTGTTGCCTCCACCACCACCACCACCTCGGCACACGTAGATGGCTAGCCCGCTCCACCGTGGCTCGCCATCGTTACTCGCCCTCCATCGTTATTCGCACAAGGAAGAAGGGCCTTGAAAATGCAACCTTAAATTTTCTATGGGCGTGGCGATGCAAATCCTTGGTTTAGTCATATTGATCCAGCGCGTGCTGCGTGCCCCATTAGTTTACTAACCGCCTCTGATCCTGCGACGTGCTGATAATATATTGAAATGCAAATTGTATGTATATAGTATATACTACTACTACTACATGTCTACAGGCCAGGGTTCTTAAAAGGCTGCGTATATATCGGGCCAGCGAATTATAGTTAAGCAAGCATTTCCCCTGACCTGGCACACGACTAACCAATTCCGTTGCAATAATAATAATGCAGCTTGCTTACAGTAGTGCGTTTACTTGATTCATCTCTTGATCCCTCCAGCTAACTGATGATATAGTTAAGGAACAGCAACGAGTCTATAAAACGGACTCGAGGAACCGCAACGGGCTCCAAACGGAAACTAACCGACCCAGCACACAGCTTCAAAGCAGCATCTGCTCTGCAGCCACGATCCATGGCCGTCGCCACGAGGAAGCTGGCGACAATGACCGGCGCAGCCCAGGCGGTGGTGGTGGCAATGGTGCTGGTGGCGGCGGTGGCCTCCGTCGAGGCCCAGGCGGACGGCTGCCGCTACATCGACCCGACGGCGGGGAGGACCTGCGAGCTCGCGGCGGGCGGCGGCATCCCGGGGCTGCTCGAGCACTGCTGCGCCATCTTGTCCGCCGACCGGGACAACTGCCTGCACCTGCAGTGCCGGCTGCGGGAGCTGCTCGCCGGGAGGGAGCAGACCCTCACGGAGATCTTCCCGTGCATCGTCGAGGAGGCCGCCTGCCCGCTCGCGGGTCCAACCGATGATCGACCACTGTTGTTGTCAGCTGGCATTTGATTTCCGCTTGAGGATCAATCTCTCCAGCTCCATACGCTTCATACAGGCGACTCTTTAACTATCGCCCCTGTAAATATACTCAAAATTCTGGGTACTGTAAGAGCTCAAAATTTAAACTTTTTTTTCACAAAAAGATCAGATCTGTTATAAAAATTCACTTGAAGTACAAAACACCTAAGATATAATAAAAATTATATCGAGATCCATGGACCATTGAAAGACCATTGCCGTTGTCGCCACTCCCATACTGAAGCCAGCATGACCTTGTCGATGACAGCAGAGAAGTCTTCGTGCACGTGCCCCTAAGGACCAGCGTCCCGGAGTCGCAGTCGTCGCCGTTGGATTCTTGAATCGATCCGAAGAATTTGACACTGAGTATCGCATTTCGTACACACGATGAGAAAGCCTAACCTCGCCGTGCCAAAGAGCTGGCAGGAATCTACGCCAGAGCTCCGTCTAATCCGTCCTAGCGGATGAACTTGAGAAGAATCGAAGGCCGGAAGACTGGCCTGAAAAGAAAATGCAGCCCTCCGTCCAAACATCGCCACTGCGAGAACTAAAACCCTACCTATCTACTAGCTGGAGACGAGGCACCAAAAATACCCTCCCCGCAACTGTCCGTCGGAGCGACAGGCAGAGGGGAGGCGAATCCACAGGCTCGCCGATGGAGATCGAGAGGAGGAAGGCTTTCCATAGTCGCCTTGCGAGAGGGGAAAGAAAAGCAATCTGTAGCTCAAAATTTACCAGTAGGATATTTTCAAGTGTTTCCCATTTAAAAGAAAAAGGAAAACTAGAAATCAGGGAAAGATTTAAAAATATACGAGGAATATTCATCATGAGCAACAGTTGCGCATATTGCTGAAACACATATAAGTTCTTTTTCCTCCAAAAAGAAAAAAAAGACATATAAGTTTTGTATCGATAGTGACCATTGTGGTGCAGTGGTCATAGATGATGGGCATCGCGTGGATGTGGCTATATACTGTGACACTTCGATTCTTTGAAGATGTCAACCTAGTTGTGTTCAGATGTTTAGTAATACTAGATAGTTTTGAAAGCATAATACTAGATAGTTTATTATCACATTCGCAAAAAAAAAAGATACTTCCTCTGTTCACTTTTATAAGGTGTTGTAGACACTTCAGACAGCGTGCAAAACAACTCAATTTCAGTTGTCTGAAACTACTTATAAAAGTGAATGGAGAGAGTGGTATATTATTGAGTTTGTCTAGATTTTTGTTTATCAAAGCCATGACGTATGAGTCACTTACTTGTAAACCGGAATGGGGTGTTTGTAGCAAATTATTGTGTTGGGGCAAGTCTCCGTGCATTGGTCTGTAGCTCTAGTATATAAACCGAAGAGAGCGGTGAAGAGGTGCAAGGGTTGCGCACCACCAAATTTTCTTGTGGAAACCTCAAGGAAGTTGAGACAATGGAGAAAATTTTCCGTTCAAAGATTGACAATTCACGTATATCATCAGAGCAGCTTACCAATACATCAAGAATATGACCATAACAAAGGTAACTACTCACCTGCAACACCAACATGGGAGGATGAGACAACTAACTCTTGTACTCGTGTGCTACTGAGACCCCAAGTAGCAAAGGAAGGCGCGAAGGTGGTGAAAGCTCTAATTAGATGAAGCGTGGCGGATACACTGACTGCAAGTCATGGTAAGGCCAGTAAATCTAATGCACGAAAATCTCAGAATTTTGATCTATCCAAGGTCAAGTGCTTCATCAGATGTGTTACTTTTTGAAGGAATGTTTGCAGCCTAACCTTGAGATCAAGGAAAATTTGGCGAATCAGGAAGTCGACGGCCCAACTCTTCTTATGGACGAGGATGATTGTAAACCAACTGGAAGGTACTACTTCACAAAAAAAGAGTAAAATCGAAGTTATCTAGGAAACAGAACGTGGCATGGTATCTGGACACAGTCGCACATGCGCGTGGTAACCACATGAGGGGTGCATGAAAAAATTCCTCGAGCTAGAGCCCTATGTTCAAGATTCGACAAAATTTGGTTGCAGTTCAACAAAATTTAGATTTCCGAGCAAGGGGCCATGTTGTTTGAGTGTCTTACATGCAACATACTCATCGGAGTATGCTATATTTCACAGCTTTATAACAACATCATCTCTGTGGAGCAAATTGACATCATCTACACCATTTAATAACGGTTCAACTGTTGAGATATTGTTGGAGATGGAGACATGGGTTGGTGTTGTGGACGGAATTGGTGATGCTGGAGTGGATGAATATGCTCGCAATCAGGGCCTTTAACTTGGTGACAATGGTTTTGAACTCAACCGGCCACAGGCAGCATACCCCATAGGATCAACCTTTGTAAGGGTGAAAAGTATGGTTCTTTGTCCCTCCCAAGTGGTGAAAAAATATGGTAAAGCCAGGTGTTGTTTTTATGGCAGTTGAGATGATGGTGGCATGTAAAAGTAGGCAATCAGGGGAGCTATGTGGGCGCCGCACATCCTACACACGCGTCATGGGCCGATGGAGCATGGGCCCCATATGCCACCATATGGACCCATCTTGTCTCCAATGATCTTTTCCTTCAAAAAAGACTGTTGTATTTTATGCTTAATTATTTCTCTCTTCGAAAGGTATTTTTCATGAAACCTTCATTTTCCGGCTCTGATAGACTTCCAGCCCCCCCTCCCCCCCCCTTCGTGCAACCTTGCAATAAGAGAGAAAGTAGAGATAAAATAGTAGACTTATAGTTGAGTATGCATATTGAGCAATTTATCTTTATGAAGTTGTGATGCAAAATGCACATATCATGCTCTGACGAAGCTAGACTCGGTATGAAGTAACATATGTATGCAAGCTGAATCGACAGATGTTCATGTGCGGCTCGTGTAAGGACCATAGAGCCACACTTCTCAAAGCTCCTACGCACCACCACAATGGTGTTCATGGGATGTGAGAGGAATTTTGGCACCAATGCATGCTACTTTTATGACACAAAGTGGCAATAGGTTGGTTTCAGCTCGGGTTGAACATTATCAAATCCATACCTAAATTCATGAAGACATTCTATACCCACCCAAGGAAAAAACCTACGAGCTAAACTTTATGTCCATGACCAAACCTAATGAATGTCCATATCAGGTCCTCTCGACAATACCACAGGAAAATAAACAAAAATATAGACCATTTTGAGACTAACAATCCAAACAATATCCAATAGTCACAAGTGCACAACACATATTTCACAGTCTAAAAGCAATTCTAACAGCTCACTTAAGAAACTTATAAATTTAGTGGAAGTGGTCTAAGAGCTACTTTTGCCAGTTCCTGTAAATTTCTTCCCCTAAATTCATTTTTTTAATTAAACAAAAAATAGATAATGGTCTTGGACCCGCCAATCAGTGGCACATGTGACGGCCGCTAGCGAGGGACGGTGCGAGGCGGTCTGGTGGCAGTTAGAGAGGTTATATGATCCCCTAAAATAGTTATAAATGGTTTACGGAACTGTTAGAGAGGTTCGCTCCAACTTCCCGTAAACATCAGTTTTTCTATGGATAGGGGAGCTATTGGAGTTGCTCACAAAATGAGATAGCGCAATATATTAATTAAGCTCTTAGATTCTCACAAAATATCATAGCACAAGTGCACCCCATCAAGGAAGCTTTCGATTTCTTACAAAATGACAAGCACAAGTTGTTTCTCATTGAGCGCACATAATTCAGTTTTACTTGAAATGACCATGGCAGTTTGGTTTAAGAGAAAAGATCAACATACAACCCGAAAAGTATAGCAAGTTGTTTCTCATTGAGCGCACACAAATCCAGTACTACGTATTCTTGCTCATCTAAAAATATACTCCGTATTTTATAGGTAAGAAAAAACCGATGTCCGGCTTAGAAATCCTCCTTGGGACATGCCTAAGCTAACATATTTTCTTTTTCACCCGCAAACAATTTTTTTTCTTGTTCCCGTGAAAAAATTATTTTGCTCTAAAGAGAGGGGGTGCGCAGGTTATGTCTCCAATTAGTATTTCAAAAATGCCCCTAGACTCGAGAGCAAATTACGGAACGTCTGCCACTGAGTGTATATTCGCACTTTCCTCCCTCGATTTTCCTCTCCTCTCCCGGCTCGTCTCCATCCGCGACGGAGCGGCGGCCTAGGGTTTGCGCCGCGCCGCCGCCCGCGCCGCCCTCCCCGCCGCCCAGCCCTGCCCGACGCCAGCTGCCTCTCCGAACCCGCCGAAGAGCGCTGCGCCTCCCGAGGACCAACGGAGCCGGTCCCGTCCGTGCCCCCCCTCCCCGGCGAAGCCTAAAGGTGATTTCTTTTTCTGGTCGTGCTTGTATCTCCTGAAAGATCAGAAGGAATTGCACCCCTCTGTTGCTCGTGTGTAAGAAATTCTATGCCAACTTGTCATACAATTGGTGAATTATCTGAAATTTCATCTTCAATCCAACCTCTGTTCTAGAGTTCGTATTCTTCTGAACCAGAAATCCTTGGAGCCTCTTGTTTGCACAATTATTCTATGAAGAGAAAATGAATTATATATGCGGAGTTAAATATTTGAAGGGGGAATAAACTTTATGGTATATATACTTTCCAGTACCAGAATGTAATTTCTTCTTCTAAAATGCAGTGTCATTGCGGAACAACAGAGGAAGCATGACGGAGGGTGGTATTGTGGTGGCCATCTGCCAGCACGGCGGGGAGTTCACCTCTGGCCCCAATGGGAATTTGGTCTACAAAGGGGGGGAAGCGCACGCCGTTGACGTCTCTCGGGAGATGCCACTGGACATCTTCAAGGATGAGGTGTCCAAGGTGTTCCATGTCGATGTCACTGACATGTCGTTCAAATACTTTCTGCCGAACAACAACAGAACGCTCATCACAATCTCATGTGACCGAGATTTGCAACGGATGGTTGATTTTACTGCTAGTGCTGCGCAAGTAGACGTTTTTGTCATTAGTACAGGGGAGAACAGGTATTTCTTCTTCTACTGTTTTGTGTAGCCTTTTTATAGTTCATCTAGAAGAGCCAATATCAAGTATCTCTGATGCGACTGACATTTTTGTTATACTGGGTAACTAGGAGTGTTGTAACTTACACTGGAGCTTCCACTGTTAAAGCTGGATCTAATGCACAGGGTGACAAAAGGAAAAGGCCAGCTTCCAAAAACAAGTAGGTGCTACTGCTCTGATTCTGTTTTTCTAATGTTATTAGTTATTACTCTTTCACATTATACTCAATGGTCTCTGTGTGTGTGTGTCCAGGGTATCCAAAAGTAACAAGAAGATTCCAAATGCTAACGGTGCTGCAGTTCAAGCTAATACCCATGATTTCAATCAGCCAAGACCGGTGGAGACTTTAAATGATTACAACGAGTACATTTCTATTGCTACATCTTTGCATTTCTGTTGTGCCTTTGTTGCTACCTTATGACATGTACCTTGGTTACAATCTATTGTGCCCTTCAAAACAGAAACAGGAAATTCAGAATCCCTATTTTTTTAATGTAGCCTTTCTTCAGTCAATGAAATATATGCCTACTTAAAGAGGTGCAGATTGTCAAGCTGTGGTTATCATAGAAAATTAAACCCTACATTATTTGCTGGAGTATTTAGTTCTGCCACCGATACCATCATTTTCATTTATTCATGTTTGGTGAAATCTCTAGTTAAATCTCGCCAGCACCTTGGTTTATAGCATCATTTTGTCTATGAAACATGTCATATCTTCACTAATTTCTGTCTGTCCCTTCCTTTCAATTATGGCAACTGCTAATTCATACCTACTAGTAGCCCATGTTATAGCTGTTTCTTTTACCTAGTTTCCCGTGACACTTTCTGCGGTTCGCATTGTTATTTGAATGGTTCCATGTTCTGATTGCGTGCCTTAGGTGATTTTTTTTTTGCAGTCTCTGTATTTTTCTGTTACTGCTACTTTTGTTGTTCCTCTTTCATTTGAAGGAGTTACAGATTTGTTTTTATGAACCCTACTTTGTGATCAGTTAATGCTTAGTGAACTGTTAGTTCATCATAGATAGATGCCCCTCTTCCAGCCACATGATTACGTATATGTTATCCGTTGGTTGGACTGTTATGCACGATTACTTTACTTGTAGATTGTAAGGACTAAGGATCAATCATTTTACTTGTGATGTGATGCTGTTTGAAACAAATAATTTATTGTCCTTGATGAAACTAGGGATTTTCAACTAGAATTTGGACGTGATGTTACCTTTGCCACCACAGCTGAAGCTGTTTCCTCTGCTCCAGAGGTTATGAATCAGGAGAAGCTTGCTCTCGTTGATACCACACAAAGGTAGTTATCTAGTCAAGTTATGTCTTGTGCTTTACAAAGTTCGTAAAAATCAAAAAATGTAAGTTCCAACGATGCTTGCATGGCTTTTGCAGGGAACTAATTGGGCCTTTTGATGATTCAATCAATGCATATGATGGTTCGGAGATAATAATAGATCCTCCCCAGGAACTTACCAGTAACCCCACTATGTTCTGGGATGACATTATTAAAGGTGTTGGTCAAGAATTTGATAACGTGAAGGATTTCCGAGCTCAGTTGTGCAAGTATTCCATCGCGAAAGGATTTGCGTACCGGTTCATAAAAAATGAAACCACCAGAGTGACTGTGAAGTGTGTTGGGGATGGCTGCACCTGGCGATTGCATGCATCTGAGTCATCTCGTAGCAAGAAGTTTGTTATCAAGAAAATGACTGATGTGCACACATGTGGAGGAGAAGGTGGAGAGGGTCAGCGGCGAGCAACAAGGCAGTGGCTGACTACCATCATTAAGGAGAAACTGCGTGTGAATGCATCACTCAAGCCGAAGGACCTTGTCAAAGAAATATATGAAGAATATGGAGTTCTGCTGACCTATTCACAGGTTTGGCGGGGTAGAGAAGTGGCACAGAAGGAGATGTTTCATGTTATGAGGGAGACATTTGGCCATTTGCCCTGGTACCGTGATAGACTTTTTCAGACTAACCCAGGGAGCTCACTTGAATTGTCTCAGACAGTGGATACACGCCGTGTTTTTATCGCATTCCATGCTTCTTTACACGGTTTTGCAAATGGGTGCAGGCCCCTCCTTTTTCTTGACAAGGTTCCGCTCAAGGCCACAAATGAGTACAAGTTGCTGGTTGCGGCTGCAGTTGATGCAGATGATGGTGTCTTTCCAGTGGCATTTAATGTGGTTGAAGATGAAAGTTATGACAGCTGGGTTTGGTTCTTGATGCAGCTGAGGATTGCTCTCCAATATCACAGCTACCCATTCAATGCTATGACATTCTTGTCCAATGGACAAAAGGGTCTGGATGCTGCTGTCCCACATGTGTTTGAAGATAGCCACCATGCCTTCTGTTTACATCATATCATGGAGGAATTCAGAGGAGAACTGAGGAAGGGACCATGGTCGCAACAGATAAGAGATGCGATGGTCGAAGATTTTACTCGTGCGGCCGAAGCATGCAGCATTGATGAGTTTAATGCATCAATTGAGAGCATAAGGAATATATCCACTGAAGCTGCCGACTGGATCATTGCGAGTAAGCCAGAGCATTGGTCAGATGCCGTCTTCACGGGCTGTCGGTATGACCATTTCTCATCAAACATTGTTGATGCATTTAATAACTGGATACCAACAAAGAAGGAGGGGTCCATGGTGCTGATGATAGACTCTCTGAGAATAAAAATAGCGGAGATAATGGAAGCAAGGCGTGAAGCCTGCAAGTCATGGGAAGGGCCTTTAACACCTTCCATGGATTTCAAAGCGCAGGGTGAGATGTCGAAGGCTAGTAAGCTGACCGTGCTGTGCTCTTCCGAGACTGTGTTTGAAGTGCGGGGCAGTGGTATTTTTGTTGTTAATCTTGCAAATTGGGAATGCACATGTCGGAGGTGGCAACTTTCTGGCCTCCCTTGTATGCATGCTGTTGCTGTGTTTAACAGGATTGGACGATCTTTCTACGACTACTGTTCCAAGTTTTTTAAAATAGAGAGCTACCATATGACATATTCAGGAACAATCCTCCCAATTCCTGACATGGATACCTTTGATTTTAGTGCCGGGGCAACGATCCCACCTCCCAAGCCACGCACATCAGATAAACCAAGAAGAAAGAGGTTTAATCCCAACAAGGTAACCACTCTTATACGGCTCTGTAGCAGGTGCAAGCAGGCTGGCCACAACAAGGCAACGTGTGAAGCTCTTCTGTAGACAAAGCAAATTCTTCATCTGCAGTATGTATAGCAGGTATATCTTGTCTTTTGCCGCACATTTTCTCCAATAAAATAACCACTTCCCTTGATCTATCCAGTTCGAAACGTTCTGTTCAAATTGGTCAATTTTGCTGGAAAAGTGACATCTTAAATAGTGGATGGAATTCTTCAGTGATGTTCACAGTGATTATTGTAATGAAACAAGCCCCGCACTGACTCAAACATCAATGTGGATAGTTGAGGGTGCATGCAATTAAATGGTATTGGAGTTCAGGATATGATTTGACTCAGAGAAGCAATATTCCTAGGATTTAAGAGGGGGCAAACCATTGCATAGCATTTGTCAATTGCACACTGTTTTTATTGATATAAAATCGATCTGGTTTGCCTTGCATATTCTCTCTCGGTAGAATCCTACTGCTGAACTAACTGCTTTCCACTGGTAGCACAGAGGATCACACCGATGAATGGAATTCAGACTGCTGTTGTTTGTCCAACCTGCTTGGCTAATCAAACAACGTTTTTATGGGTGCAGGTTCACTTGGAGGTCCGATGTGGTGAAAGAGAGTTCATGGTAGTGGGCTCTGTATTTAGATGGAAGGACGGAGATAACACGACATCATTCGATATGATTTTGTTTATATGAAGGGTGTAACTTAAGTTCTGTAGCAATGGACTAGAGATGATGATCCGGTGCTATCTTCTGGACAGTGTCGACTGAAAACAGAGTAGTCGATGGTTAGCTGTTTAGTTATAGCTGTAGGTTCAGTTATTTTATCCTAGTGTCATAGTATTATTCTCAAATTCTTGTGTATGTCATAGTTCTTGTAGTCAGTTATTGCTCTGCATAGCAGCTGTCTATTGTGGCCAGGATCACTCTTCCTTTTAGTCCATCAAGCTTTGCTCTCTGTTCTGCTGGGATCATGTATAGCAGATAATAATGATTCTGTGAGCACTTTGGAAGTATATACATTCTCATGATTCGTGTGCAAAGACTAACTGAATCCTGAAACATAATTCTGCATTGGATGAAGTATTCCAAATTTTAAAATGAGTAAATGATCCATGTACTGTTAAGTACATTCAATACTACAAGGAACTCAAGCTCTGTGATTTTTGTATGTATGACAGCATAAATCTGTTTTGTTGTAAGATAAGAGAATGATTCTTTGGATTTGAAGACTGCACCGATTCTCCTCATCGGTGTCTGGAGCAAGCTTCTCTTGCTTTTCTTTAGTTGTGTGCGAGCTTTAGCACCAGTATGCGACAATAGAGTGGCACTGTTGTTGGAGATGGTATTGGTTTGGGCATCCAATGAGATCTATGGTGAGCAGCAATTGCTAAATTAGAGATGAGCAGTAGGATAAAAGGTTCATGGGGACATGAACTATGTACGCAAAATCATTAAAGGCGATGATTTCCTGCATTGAATACTAAAATATTTTTTTATAAGGATCTCTTCCTGCTAAATCTTCTTCGCCTTCTTAATAGGGGATCTACCAAAGGCGATGGCTCCCCTTCGAATACAACCAGGAAGTTCGTTGAACCCTCTAGAACATTGCTTTGAACAAAGTTCTGTAGCGCTAGAGATGTTGTCAGCGGACTTGTTGTAGAACTACTCCCTCGCTACATGATCGGGCAAACGTACTTACTGAAATCTCATGGGCTATTCTTTATTAAACCCAATGACATCTGTATCAGTTTTTGACAACGCGTTGTTCAGTGTTTCCCGACACCTCTAATGCCCATGAGTAATTCAGGAGCAAAGCAAATGATGACAAGATATGGCACATTATTTAGGTAGGAAGGAGAGCAAACCGATAGTTCAATGGCATGGGTATGAGCAAGAATGATATGTTAGGATCTCAAACTGCACTATCTCTATTGCTAGGCAGTATATAAATATAGGCATTTGGTAGGTATGTCATGACTTCATCGCGAATAACTGTGCCTACTTTCTATATATGTTTATTGAGTTTAATACAATAACACCTAGTTCACACAAGAGTCTATGAAATAGACAGAGAATACTACGGTATTTCTCGTCTTCTGCCCTGTATTTTCTCCTATAAAATAATCACTCTCCTTGATATATCCAGTTAGAAATGTCATGTTCAAATTGGTCAAATTTCCTGGAAAAGTGACATTTTAGATAGTGGATGGAATTCCTCAGTGACGTTCAAAGTGATTACTGTATATGAAACGAGCTCCACATTGACTGAGACATCAATGTCGAATGTCACTGCCTTCCACTAAAAAATTCACAGGAGAACGTCTACTTGTGGTAGCTGAACGTTTTTCGCAGTTTAGTTTTCACCACAACTCTAATGCCGTTTAATTCACGCCTTGAAGAACTATAATCAGAGCCTTGAAGAACTGGCCCCAACTCGAAGTTCTATTGTCCTCCGGATCATCCTAGATGGCTTCCTCTCCTTCTCCCCCTTCCTTTGTTTTTGTTCCCTCCCATACCGACCACAGATTTACCCAGACAACATTTTGCTACTCAATACCTTCGGTTGCTTTCAAGCTAGGCACATACTTCAACGGCTGCGGATGGGCATCCGCTGGTCACATCTGTTGCTAGCAGTGGGCGGAAGGGCTAGTTTTTGTCACCGACTGACCGGCTATGTTTGGATGTGGAAGGACACATCGTTGTCGCTGGCACGGATGGAAAGGTGGCAGTGAAGTGTTGGGTGGATGAGTTGTTTTATTTTTCTTCCCAATTCTCATGCCAGACATGTTAGTCTGCTTTCTTGTAGAGGATGAGGTGGCAAAATTGATGATTCGGCAGGCATGTAACATTTTTGATAGTTGTAAATCGTGTTGGAGTTCATGATATGATTTGATTTAAAGCAATGTCCAAGGATGTAATTGGAATGAAGGACTGGGTAGCATTTATCAATTGTACATGCTGTTTTTCACTTTTTCTTTGATTCAATCGTTCTGGTTTTCTTGAATTTTGAGTGCTTGCCAATGTCTATTGTTTCATTAGCTTGCATATTTTCTTCCGTAGAATCCTACTACTGAACTAACCGCTTTCCATTGGTAGCATTAGTGATCATAGTTATGAAAGGAATTCGGCCTGTTGTCTGCCCAACTTGCTTGGCTAACCGAACATGTATTTACCATTGCAGGTTCACCTAGAGGTCTGATGTGGTGAAAGAGTTCACGGTGAAGGCTGCTGTATCTAGACAGAAGGGTGGGGACAATGTGACATCAGTTGACATCATTTTGCTTATATGAAGGCTTTAACTTGAAGTTCTTTAGCGGTGTGGACTAGAGATGATGATAAGGTGCTAGCTTCCAGAAAGTGTCAACTGAAAACAGTGTAGATGATGGTTATCACGATATTCATATATCTAGGTACACTTATTAATTTACCCATGCAGTGGTAATATTCTCAAGTTGTTGTGCTTGTCATAGTTATTGTACTCCCTCCATTTCTAAATAAAAGTCTTTTTAGAGATTTCAATACAAACTACATACATATGTATATAAACATATTTTAGAGTAGATTCACTCATTTTGCTTCGTATGTAATCCATATTGAAATCTCTAAAAAGACTTATATTTAGGAACGGAGGAGGTAGTTAGTTGTTGCTCTGCATCTTATATGATCTATTGGAGTATGTTGGTTGTGCTGCCTTCTTCTGCCCTTGTTATGCTCTTCACTTGTGCTTGGCCGAAGTGTTAGTTCTCTTACTTGTGCCTACTAGTTTTGGCTCCAGCCCAAGACAATGCAGAGTGGTGCCGTTGTCATTGGAGGTGGTGACGGTGGCAATGAACATGAATCACTAAATCCTATTGGACATCAGGTGACTATGTTCCTTGACTACTTTGATAATGAGTAGTTTATCTCTTGCCAAGGAGTCTACCTAGAGTAGTTAGGACTTAGGAGCAAGAATATGCGTCAATTATTTGAAAATAGGCTTAGGAGGAACATTATCCCTAACTTATTGGAGGAGATGGTCAGAGCACTATGATAGAAACACTCTGATATAATGTGACCTGGCAAATGTACTTGATGAAATCCCATGGGTTCTTCAGTACCAAACTCACCAACATCTCTATGGCTACTTGTCAACGTGCAATTGAGAGGTTCCCAATACCTCCAATTCGTACGAGTATTCGAGGAGCAAAGCAAATGATGACACATTGTTTAGACGGGAACGAGAGTAAACCACTTGTTGAGCTGGACGGCTAAGACTAAGGATTCAGGTGCACGGCTTAGAGTGAGGATGGTATATATGGAGCTCGGAAATGTACCATCTCCATTACTAGACAATAGTAGGCGAGTCATGACTTCAGCAAAAGTAGCCGTGTCCAGTTTCGATATGTGTTTATCAATTTTAATATGACAATTAGTTAAGCGAATAGTGCTTATATACAATTGGTGCTAGCCCATCATTGTTAATTGTACATATGTTAATCTAGCATATTCTAACCCAACAACTAGGTTTCACTGTGCAACAAGTTGGTGCCTATGTATGGTAGTGATAGAGGAAGTAGATAGTGCAGTCGGCAAGAGACCCACACCCCCTGCGCCGCCCTCCCTGGCGGCGTCAGGGAACCCTTTAATCATGCACAGCATCCCCTCCCACCTCCCCCACCACACCGCCATTGGAGGAGCGGCTAGCGAAGCCCATGCTAGCTCCCTGTATGGTGGCCGCGGGGCACCTCGGCTGGCTCCGGCCCCATTTCTTGAGGATCTCCCTCCACGCCCCTCGGTTTGCCACCGGTCGATGCGCCCAGTGCCGGCGCGTTGATCCACCCGCCCCCCCTGCTTCCCGACCTCACCCACCTACTTGCCACCGGCTGCCACCTACGCCCGACGTTGACAAGGTTCCTTCCGCCCCCCCGATCCTATGCCAGATCTGGCGCTCGTTGGCGTCTCCTGCATCCGTCAGCGCAGGCTCTGGGGATGGTGGCGGCGGGGGCTCCTTGGCTGGCTCAGGCCACCCTTGGTGGCGCCGTGATGGCATTCTTATTCCTCTGATATGCGGCCATTGCTCCGCGACTGTGGATTTTAGTGGGTTTCTTGTGGTGTCTCCCTAGTGGCGGCTGCCCTTGACGGCGTGTCGTACAAGGAATGCGTCTGGCGTCGCGATGAGCCTCCTGCTGATGTCACTCCGACCTAGGAGGCCATGGACCTGTGTTCTCTAGTGTCCATGGCTTACCGATGTGACAGAGCTAAATCCGGCAGATCTCGGGTTAGTGGACCCCGAGCTAGATGATTAGACACGATGGTAGGTACATGGTTTATCCATGTTTGGGCTTTCCAAAGAGATAACACCCTACGTCCTGCTTTTGTTTATTGCGTTGGATTGGAGTACAAAGTAGAGACGGTCAACCTTGAGATTTGTTGTCTGTCTTCTATGAGACATAATCCTAGGTTTATATATACAGAGGGGTCTAGGGTTACAACATCCTAATCGGCTACGTATGAGGAGATCGAGTCATGACAAGCCTTCGAGAGCCTTATGTTTATACATCATGGGCAACCCATCATGGCCCACTCCTGAACCAGACATGGGGTGTACTCAAACCGGCCCACCAGGCCAGGAGACAACTTGGTGAGAGTGACAATGCATAATCCGATCATTATCCTTCGCAGGGTAGCGATCGTGGCCGCAAGTACCGGAACGAAGGTCGCGCAGGGGTTTTATCCAGGTCCAGGCATCCAGTGAGGAGTAATACACTATGTCGTGTTTTGTGTTGTTATTCATGGTGGGTGTACCTTGTGCGAGGGTTACATGTGTACCTTGTCTTCATCTAAAGTATGTATAGTAGGTATATCTTGTCTTTTGCCCTGTATTTTCTCCAATAAAATAACCACTTTCCTTGGTCTATCCAGGGAGGAACGTCATGTTCAAATTGGTCAATCTTGCTGGAAAAGTAACATATTGAATACTGGATGGAATTCCACAGTGATGTTCATTACTGTATATGAAACGAGCCCCGTATTGACTCAAATTAATGTCAGATAGTTGAGGGTGCACCCATTAAAATGTATTGGAGTTCAGGATATGATTTTACTCTGAGAAGCAATATTCCTAGGATTTAAGAGGGGCAAAACATTGCGTATCATTTATCAATTGCACACTGTTTTTTATTTGATAAAATCGATCTGGTTTTCTTGAATTTTGAGTGCTTGCTAACAACTATTGTATCATTGGCTTGCATACTTTCTCTAGGTACAATCCTACTGCTGAACTAATTGCTTTCCACTGGTAGCAAGGAGGATCACATGGATGAAAGGAATTTGGACTTCTGTTGTTTGCCCAACCTGCTTGGCTAACCAAACACATATATCTTTGCAGGTTCACTTAGAGGTCTGATATGGTGAAAGAGAGTTTATGGTGGTGGCTGCTGTGTGTAGACGGAAGGACGGCGATAGTCAGACATCAGTTGATATCACTTTCTTTATATGAAGAGTGTAACTTGAAGTTCTGTAGGGATGGACTCGAGGTGGTGATAAGGTGCTAGCTTCTGGACAGTGTCAGCTGAAAACAGAGTAGCCGATGGTTAGCTGTTTAGGGCATTTCTAACCGATCCCCTAAAAAGTTAGCGGAGTATATATCTTAGTGGAGTATATATACTCCACTAAAATTTTGCCGCACCTAGCCAATCCCCTAAAGTTAGCGGAGCAAACTAAATTTGCACAAATTCAATCAAATTTGAATCGCAAGATGATGCATTTAAACATAAGTTCAACACATGAAGTTCTCGGTATCGAACATTAAATATAAATTTAAACTAAAACTAAACTAGAACTAGTTTCTGCTGAAGTGGAGGTCGAGCCAATCCTTCCGGGTGAGGCCACCCTCGGTATGAGCTGGGTCCGGGCTGGTGCCATCCTCCTCCTCGTCGTCGTCGGGGAAGTCGCTCCGCCACTCCTCGACGTTGATCTCATCGTCGTCGCCCACCTCGCCGCCCGTGTAGATGTCGTCGTCGTCGGGGATGACGATAACTCCGCCATCATTGACGGCGAAGATCGCCTGCTCCGCCTCCACTAGCTTCAGATACTGCTGGCCGAGCTCATTCATGTAGGCCGAGGCCGAGGCCCTCCCTTGCCTCCCTGTCCTCCCGCGCCATCTGAGCGGTCACCACCCCCAGCTCCGGCGGGACAAGGTGGACCGGAGCCATGCCGAATGGAAAGTTGAGCCGCGCGTTGCAGCCATGGAACCGGACCTGCCACCAGTCGTATTCCATGGCAGCGAGCTCGGCGGTGTGGAACGAATCAACCCACTTCCGCTTGTGGGTCTCGCAGCCTGTGATTTCGGCCACCCACGTCCCCCACGACCACTGCCGGATGCCCATGTAGTTCCTTGTAGGCGACCGTGGCAATGGAAGGGTCGGGAAGTCCTCAAACTGCGTGAGGGGCCTGGCGGCGGGTAGATCGGCCGAGTGGCAGCAGCTCAAGGAAGCAGCAGCGGACGACGACCCGTGGGTGTGGCGGCGCGGATCCGCGCTGTGGATCAGCGGTGGGTACCGATGGCCACCTCATCTGGCCATCGGGAAGAGGGAGGGCGGCGGAACAGGGTGGGGGTCGCACCGGCGTCGGGGCCATGGGGAGAAGAGGAGCCGGGGGAGAGGAAGAAAGTGTAGGGAAATTTTACTCGGGCGCCGCGATCGGAGTAAATATAATGAGCAATGGGAATGGAGTAATTTTTTTACTCCACTAACCGTTATAAGGGATCGGCTAGGTGCGGGTTAGAGGAGAAAAAAGAGCCAAATTTACTCCCTTACGGCTGGATAAGGGATCAATTAGAAATGCCCTTAGTGATAGCTGTAGATATTTTATCCTATTATCATGGTATATTCTCAAATTGTTGTGTAGGTCAATTGTTGTGATAACTTTCCTTTTGTTGCCCATCAAACTCTGCTCTCTGTTCTATCGGGGTACACATGTAAATAACAACTTTCTTGATGTTAAATGAGTTTTTCAATACTGAGGAAAAATATACTCCCTTCGTCTGGAAATACTTGTCGAAGAAATGGTCAGTTTTAGATACATACATTTTTATCCATTTATGCGACAAGTAATTCCGGACGGAGGGTATGCATTACTGTGGTAATAGTTTTCTTGATGTTAAATGAGTATTTCTTGGTTCTCTTAGTTGCATCTGCGAATTTTCACCCACGATGGAGAGTGACAGCATTGTTGTACAAAACAGAGATGGTGTCGACATCTGTTGAAATCTACGCTGAGCAGGAATTGCTAAATGAGGGAATGCAACAACTAGAAAAGAATAAAGAGTACAAAGGTTTATGGGAAAAATACAAACTTTGGATACAAAATCATCGAGGCAATGGTCTCGTTCGCAAATACTAACATCACACCAACATTGGCTTTTCACAGAAAATTGTACGAAGACAGAAAATGTAGATTATATTTTAATCAAGGAAATAAGCAGCAACTCTCTTTGATTGGGAAACACAATCACGTAGTATTACATAGTTGTTTGAGCCAAAGTCATTTGCAGAGGGTACAGACAGGCCGATTCCTAGACTGTTACGAGAACTAATATCCACAGGCCATCTATATCTAGGCAGACAACATTGATCAAACCTTCTAATCATCTATATTAAACCATCACACAATGACACAACCATCACACCTAGAACAACAGAATACTTGCAGATAGTCATTATCTTGTGAAAATACATAAACAGTACGTGGCGCTTCAAAATATGTCGCTCCAAAATAGGGATAGAGTAACAATATTCCCAACTTTTTTTGAAAGGTTTAAGTAGATGAGCTGCAGGAAAGATCCAATTTTAGATCTACCTTCTGATAAAGTGACCAGTTTAATGTACTTACTGAAATCTCATGGGATCTTCTGTATCAAACTCAATGACGTCTCTGTCAGTGTTGAAAGCATGATGTTGAGAGGTTCTCAACACCTCCGATGCCTATCAGAACTTGCAGAGCAAAGCAAAAGATGACAAACATGAAACATTATTTAGGTGGGAAGGAGAGCACACCGCTAGTTGAGTGGCACAGGTAAGAGCAAGGATGACATATAAGGAGCTTAGAATTGTACCGTCTTCATTACTAGGCAATATGTTGGTTAGGTATAGTAGGTGAGTCATTGCTTCACGAGAAGTAGTCATGTATAGTTTTGATATATGTTAATTGATTTTAATAGAATAACTAGTTCGCCCAAGAGTCAGTTGTTGCCTATGATCGTTACCTGTACGTATATTAAGCTATAATTATTATTTTTATAGCACGGCAACAACCGTGCTGCCTTGTGTTGATATTTATAATAGATTGAGGAGTATGTGTGCTCATCCTGCAAAAAAAATCTGCAAGTCATTAGTGTCCTATTAGTACAAAGGGAAACCTTTTCCCATTTCTTTACTTAGTACTCCCTCTGTCCCATATGAAGTGTTGCTCAAACGGATGTATCTAGCATTGAAATACGGCTACATACATCCGTTTGGGCAACAGTTAATATGAGACGAGGGGAGTACCAAACATGACATATGTGTATGAATTATTTAGATTATGACCGCCAATACTTGTTCAACAGTTTCATGTGATCATTTAATAGTGAAACAATGAACAATTAATTAATCCGAGAACCCAGCACCATTATTTTTTTAGTGAGGTGACTTGGAGAGACAAACCTTAGAGTTTTTTTTAGAATCAACCTTAGAATTAATGGATCAGCGTCCTAGGAAACAAAGGTCCAATTTATCATTGTCATGCATCTTTGTTTTCTTGCGGTAAATTGTACTCCCTCCGTTCCAAA
Source organism: Triticum urartu (assembly GCF_056163025.1). Classification (NCBI taxonomy): domain Eukaryota; kingdom Viridiplantae; phylum Streptophyta; class Magnoliopsida; order Poales; family Poaceae; genus Triticum; species Triticum urartu. The sequence goes on from NC_141879.1 coordinate 50,777,080, forward strand.
TTACTCGTCGCAGAAATGGATGTATCTAGAACTAAAATACATCTAGATACATCCATACTTGCGACAAGTAATTTGGAACGGAGGAAGTACTACTGAAATAACTGCTTCCCATTGGTAGCATTGAAAGGAATTCAGACTGATGTTTAAACACGTTATTACCATTGCAGGTTCAGAGGTATGATGTGCTGAAGAGGGTTTATGGTGGTGGCTGCTGTATGTGGACGGAAGGGATAATTAGACATCAATCAAATACCATTTTGTTTATATAAAGGGTGTAACTTGAAAATCTTTAGCAGTGGATTAGAGATAATAAGGTGCTAGCTTTTGTATACGGTCAGCTGTTAACAGAGTAGGAGATGGTTATCTGTTTATCCATAGTTGCAGGTACATTAAATATTCTCAAATTGCTATGTATGTCATAGCTATTGTGGTTCGTTGTCGGTCCTCATTGTATTTGATATATTAGAGTACACAAGTTCTGCTTCCTTGTAAGCTTTTGTTTCGCCCTGCGATCTTTGCGTTATATTTTTTATCACACAGAAATTTCTCTTCATCAGTGTCTTGAAAAAGTGTTGACTCTCTTAGTTGTAGTTGGAGAAGGTGAACACTATCAACATTCAACGAGACAATTGTTAGATCTACAGTGAGCAGAAACTACTTAATCAGAGAACCAATCACAGTAAAAGGATAAGGGGGTACAAGGTTCATGGGAGAAATATGAACTATGTATTACTAAATCATCAAGGGTTCTTGAGTTTAGTATAATCTCGAAAACTGAGATTATATTATACACCTCAAGAGTTCGTGAAATACAACCATTTTCAGATATACAATGCTAATGCTCATCTCCTCTTAGTCTGAAACAACTGATCTGATATAAAATCTTTGTAAATATTTATTGCATGAAATCCATACACCTTAAAGTGACACCACTATTTTTTCAAGAGAGTTGAACATCTTGGTCACTAAAAAACATCAATATATATCACAAATATTTTAGCACATAGATAATAAGCCACCCCAGATCTAGTAGAACCACACGTACATGTCAAACTGGAAGTATAACAAATTAAGGACTGAAATTATCGCTGCTCAGCAAGCATTTCAGTATTTGAGTTCATGAGAACACAGCACAAGAGGCATGTAGAACCACACGTACATGTCAAACTGGAAGGAGGGCGAATTAAGGACTGGAATTATCATTGCTCAGCAAGCATTTGAGTATTTGAGTACATGTGAACACAGCACAAGAGGCATAAAAATCATTTTTAGTACATGGCCGGCAAGACCGAGTGGTAAGGACTGAAAGTATCACCGCCCAACAAACATCATGATACAAGACCAAAAAGATCTATCATTTTGCCTCGTGTTAGTGCTTCCTGGTAATTGAGCTTCCTGATGGGAGAGATGACAACCTGAGTGGACTCTTATACACTTGATCAATTCAATCTACCTAGCTAAGCACACCAAGTAAACAGGTGTCAGTTAGAAACATATACCAAATAGCATATCTTGAGAAGAGAGACAGTCATTATATGTCCAGCTTCATTCATCACACCAACCCAAGATATACATAACCTATATGTCAAATTAGGATGAAATTCCTAACATATTAATACACATGTAACCAATCAGGATAACTTTATAGGTCAAGCTGGGAGTTTTCACATCGAATAGAAGTGGCATGTAATAGTTGGATGTCTAACAGAGAGTGCACATATTTTTGTTGCAGCATATTCCGTCATTCCATTACAGATTATGTTATGTTGTTATACCTAATAACTTATAAAACCAACATCAAAACTCATTTTTTTTGCATGAGATCAGTATAATATATGTTCTAACCCAAAAAGAATTCTGACAACCGACGAAGATTAATGTTTATACCATTGGATGGCCCTTAGCTGCTTGCATAAAAACCAGCTCATAAAAGTTCTGTAGTGGTAAAGGTTAGAGATTATGACCCAAGTTTACAATTATAAATCGGACTTTGCCCATCTAAAAAGAAAATTATTGGGCATGGATAGAAACATATTTGCCATACAAAAAGTCGAGCTGGGTACCTTGAGAAAATATGAACATAGGCTCCTGAAACAAAACAAAACAAAGCATGCCAGTGTCCTGAAACAAGAAAAAATGAGAAAGTCATCTCCAATTTCAAGTTCGCAAATTAGAAGGCTGCGGCTTCAACATGCATGCCAGTGCAGCTTAGGCAGCTGCATAGCTAGCAACATCTTGATTAACTAGCTCTAATACTATACTCCGTTCTTCTACTTCTACTATTTTTGTAATTTTCTTAAACACGTGTTGGCAAACTGTTACCCACACGTACATAGATACACATCTCTATGATTTGATGTCTCCTATCGAGATTTTCACATCAACTTGCTATTAGGGTGTGAAACAATTGATTGGTGCCAATTCATCAAAAGCCTTGAGTTTTGTTAGGTAAATCTGCAATATGCATACCCAAACCAGCAAGCACACTAGCTTGGAACAGCAACAAATTCTTTAACTAGCTAACTAACTAAAAAGGCTGCAGGTTAACTAGATGGATGATACATTGTTGTATCAGCTTGATCTTGCCGGATATGCATATGTCGTGCCCAAGATTGGCTGGTTCTGTTTCTCCAGTATGATACTTATGCCCCTTGGTCAAGGGAAATTATATATTCACTTTTCAATCACCGGTTAAAACCAATTGAACTATAAGCTAGGTAAATTTAGCTAACCATTTCAGCCATGTATGCGTAGAACGTAAGTGAAGGAATGCCAAATTGATAACTGTGCGCGCTCTAGGCATAATTCCCCCAGCTAGATGATAGCTAGCTAGTTCACCAAATCAATCAAAGACGTGCACTGTCTCTAAAGTATCCAAGCTTTTAATTCAAGAGAATATATGGTACATTAAACATAAGTGTGTAATGGAGTAATTGTACCAAACTACTCGTGGAGTCAAATGGCTACATGCAACATAGACCATGTGATAAACCGGTGGCTGGGTGTTAGACTAGGTATATTGTATATATACGTGTTGTAACACAATACCTGTACCTGTACGTTCTCTCCTATATATACATGACAGCCGTACCCGCTTAGGGTATCGAGCATTGTTCAAACCCTAGTTTGTCTAATATGGTATCAGATCGACGCGTTCGATCCGCGCCGTGCTTCCGCTTCCTCTGCCGCCGCCGCGTCGGCCTCCGCCGCCGTGCCGCCTCCGTCAACCCTGGCGACGGAATCGCCGTTCGTGGCGTCCGCCCCGCTCGCCTGGGCCCGTCCGGTCGAATCAGGATCACGCCCGCCCGTGCCCCCATCGCCCGCAATCCAGCCGTCTCTCGTCCGTGGTGAATCGCTGGAACCAAACTCCCACGATCGCTATGATCGCACACAGCATGTGCATGTTCCGAACTCCCACGATCGCATGCAGCAGCTGCCCCGCGATCCGGCTGTCGCTCGCCCATATGGCGCCTCTGCGCAGCGCGACGCCACCTACAGCGCGATTCCATCGTATGCTGCGCCGCCGCCGTACGTCGGGATCCCATCGCATGCTGCGCCGCCGTCTTCAGGTCCCCATGGTGCCCCTGTTCAGGTGCCCTACGGCGGGCCGTATCCAGCGCCCTACGTCGCGCCGCCGCCATCACCGTCCGTCGCGCCGGCGCCGTATGCTTCGTCCTTCGCGGTGCCCTACGAGGCGCCGTATGGCGCGCCCTACGCTACCCCGGCGCCGTACGTCGCGTCGCTGCAGCCCTACGGCGTACCTCCTATGGCGCCCTACGGTCATCACCAACACTACCGTGCGCCTCCGTCGGCCGATGCGCTGATTTCGTACAGTGCTCCTCCGGCATACGACTCGCAGCTTCCCGCACCGGTGGCTGAATCAGGAACGTTCCACTTTGCTCATCTGGTGACGGTGAAGCTCTCTGCTGATAACTACCTCCTGTGGCGTGCTCAGGTGTTGCCGCTGATGCGTAGTCACTATCTTGAGGGGTATGTCGACGGTACGCTGCCGTGTCCCCCGGCCATGGTTCCGGTTCCCTCGGCTGCTGGTGGCTCCGCCATGGTGTCCAACCCTGCTCATCGTCGGTGGATTGCTCAGGATCAAGCTATTCTGGGTGCCATTCAGTCCTCGCTCACTCCCTCCGTGGCCGGCATGATGGTCTTTGCCGCTACGTCGAGGGATGCATGGGCCACGCTCGACTCCAGCTTCTCCTCGTAGTCGCTGGCACGTTCCTCTGCCATTCGTAACCAGCTGGGTGAGGTCAAGAAAAATGATCTCTCCGTCACGGCCTTCTTCAACAAGGTCAAAAGTTTGGCTGATACACTGTCATCTATTGGGAAGCCTCTCCCTGATGAGGAGTTTACTTCGTTCATTCTCAATGGGCTTGATGAGGACTATGATTCTCTTGTTGAAAACATCAATGGACGTGACATGCCGATGCCGCGTCGCGACCTCTACGCACGCCTCCTCAACACCGAACAGCGGCTAGCTGCTCGCCGCTCCGTCGGCGTCTACACGGAGGGTCCTTCTGCGAATGCTGCACTTCGCGGGGGTGCCCGTGGTGTCAAGCAGAAGGCGCCGCCGTCCGCGGGCAACCAGCCCCGTTCGCCCGCTCCACCTCCTCCGACGGCTGGCCGCAAGCGGCTACACTGCGAGGCATGTGGTGGTGGGGTTGAATGTCAACTCTGCGGCATTGAGGGGCACTTGGCGTCTCGCTGCCATCGTCGCTTCAAACGCAACTTCCTTGGCATTGGGAACAACGGGAAAGGCAATGAGAAACAAGCTGCTCTCGCTACACAGGAGCCTGGGTTTACTCCTTATTCTGTGGATCCTTCCTGGTACATGGACACCGGTGCCACAGATCATCTGACAAGTCAGCTCGACAAGCTGGCTACTCGCCAGCCCTACACTGGTCATGACGAGGTCCACACTGCCAATGGATCAGGTATGTCCATCTCACATGTTGGTCAGGCATCTCTTCTTTCACGTACCACTAAAACCTTGCGTCTCCTTGATGTTCTTCGTGTTCCTTCAGTCACACGTAGTTTGCTCTCGGTTCCTAAATTAACTCGTGACAACAATGTGTTTGTTGAGTTTCACCCTTTCCATTTTTTTGTTAAGGACCGGGACATGAGGGACGTTCTTCTTAGTGGTCGAGCTCGCCATGGCCTATATGCTCTTGATGTGCCGCCTGTTTCTGAAGTTTTCAGTGGTGTTCGGGTGTCTTCGTCGCAGTGGCATTCTCGCCTCGGCCATCCGGCCACCCCTATTGTGCGCCATTTGCTTCATCGCCATAGTCTTCCTGTTGAGTCAAGCAATAAGGAGTTTCTAGTGTGTGATGCCTGTCAATAGGGCAAGAGTCATCAGTTACCTTTCTCTGTATCGAGTCGTGTTGTCAAGGCTCCTCTTGAACTTGTGTTTTCGGATGTGTGGGGCTATGCCCAAACTTCTGTTAGTGGTCACAACTATTATGTCAGTTTCATTGATGCCTTTAGTCGCTTTACTTGGATTTATCTTATTAAGCGCAAATTTGATGTGTTTCATGTTTTTATGCAATTTCAAGCTCATGTTGAGAGGTTGCTTAAGTGCAAAATTGTCCATCTGATTGGGGGGGGGGGGGGCGAATATCACAATCTTAATACCTTCTTCCAGAAGCTTGGCATCTCTCATCATGTGTCTTGTCCTCATACACATCAACAGAACGGTGCAGCTGAGCGCAAGCACCGTCACATAGTTGAAACTGGCTTAGCACTGCTCGCACATGCCTCTGTCCCATTCTGGTTCTGGAGTGATGCTTTTGTTACTGCTTGTTTTTTGATAAACAAGCTTCCCACACGACTTCTTCACATGAAATCTCCCCTAGAGGTATTACTTCATGAAACTCCAGATTACTCTCTTCTCAAAGTGTTTGGTTGCGCGTGTTGGCCACACCTTCGACCATACAATAAGCATAAACTCGAGTATCGATCTAAGAAATGTGTGTTTCTTGGATACAGTCCTCTTCACAAAGGTTATAAGTGTCTCCACATTCCGACGAATCGTGTTTACATTTCACGTGATGTTGTCTTTGATGAGACTGTTTTCCCTTTTTCCACGCTCTCACCATCCACTGATACTTCCTCTACCGAGTTGCACTCCTTTCTAGTTTTGCCTGATCAATTTGTAGATGCTGCATATTCTCCTCTGTTATTGCCTAACCATGGTGCAGGAACTGGACGGGGCGCTCGCCTTGAGCTTCTTCACGATGACATGGTTGCTACGGCACCAACTGCAGTCGTGACGCCGGATGGGTCGCTTGACGACAATCGCACGTGCATGCCCCATGCACGTGGATCGGGTGGGGCGGCTACCGCGCCTAACCCGGCCTCGCCTAGCCCGGCTGCCACGCCCGGGCCGGCGACTTCCCCGACCTCTGCCCCGCGTGGGCAATCCTCGCCGGCCCCTCCGGGCCCAGCATCGCCTGGCCCGCCTTCGCCAGTCACTCCGGGGCATGCAGAGCCCGCAGAGCCTGTGGACTCTCCATCGGCAGAGCCTGTGGACTCGCCTGTTGGTGTGTCTTCCGTGCCACTCCCAGACGTTGGCTCTCCTGTCGTGGTGGCTTCTCCGACACCTCCACCGCCTGTCATACTACGCCCTCATAAGCACAGCAAGAGTGGCATTGTCAAGCCTCTCAAGCGCACGGATGGTACGGTCGCATGGCTTGCGGCCTGTGTTGCTCGTGCTGAGGCCAATCCTATGGCTGAACCGCGACATTTTCAGGCAGCGCTTGGGATTCCACACTGGCGCGCTGCTATGGAACAGGAGATTCATGCTCTTCGAAAGAATAATACCTGGCGACTGGTTCCACCTCCATCTGGTGTCAATGTTATTGATTCTAAATGGGTGTTCAAGGTGAAGAAACATGCTGACGGGTCCATTGAGAGGTACAAGGCACGACTGGTGGCCAAAGGATTTAAACAAAGGTATGGCCTTGATTATGAAGATACATTTAGTCCTGTTATTAAACCTACGACTACTCGTGTTCTTCTTTCGCTGGCTGTTACTTGAGGCTGGTCACTTCGTCAGTTTGATGTCCAGAATACTTTTCTTCATGGAGTTCTAGAAGAAGAGGTCTATATGCGTCAGCCACCAGGCTTTGTTGACTCTGCTCAGCCACATTATCTGTGTCGCCTCGACAAGGCTCTCTATGGTCTGAAGCAAGCTCCTCGTGCGTGGCATGCACGTCTTGGCGCTGCTCTTCGTGCACACGGGTTTGTACCATCTACAGCAGACACATCTTTGTTCATTCTCCAGCGACCTGAGGTGACCATGTACATTCTGGTCTATGTTGATGACATCATACTTGTCAGTTCATCCGTCACTGCTGCAGATCGACTTGTGGTTTCTCTAGGGGCTGTTTTTGCTGTCAAGGATCTTGGGAGACTGCACTATTTTTTGGGCCTGGAGGTTCTTCATTCTGACATTGGTTTGACTCTCACTCAGCAGAAGTACTCTCAGGATCTGTTACGCCGTGCGGGTATGATGCAGTGTAAAACTGCTACCACTCCTATGTCCTCCACAGACAAATTGTCAGCTTTTGATGGGGACTTGCTCTCCTCTGAGGATGCCACTGAGTACCGCAGCATCGTTGGTGGACTGCAATACTTGCTCGTTACTCGACCAGATATATCATTTGCAGTTAACGTGTGTGTCAGTACCTCCATGCACAGCGTGATCCTCATTGGATGGCTGTTAAGCGCATTCTGCGCTATGTTCGACACACTGCTTCATATGGTCTACATCTGCAGCCTGCGACTTCTGGTTTGATCTCAGCCTTCTTTGATGCGGATTGGGCTGGTAGTCCCGATGATAGGCGATCCACGGGGGGACATGCTGTGTTCCTTGGTCCTAACTTGATCGCCTGGCAATCTCGCAAGCAAGCTACCGTGTCTCGGAGTAGTACTGAAGCTGAGTACAAAGCAGTTGCTAATGCCACGGCTGAGATCATATGGGTGCAGTCATTGCTTCGAGAGTTGAAGGTCTCTCAAGCCCAGCCGCCTGTTGTTTGGTGTGATAACATCGGTGCTACATACCTTTCATCCAATCCGGTATTTCATGCCCGAACAAAACACATCGAAGTTGATTATCATTTTGTGAGAGAACGCGTTGCACAGAAGCTACTTCAGATCAAGTTTGTTTCTTCTAAGGATCAGCTTGCTGACATTTTCACTAAACCCTTGCCCTTACCTTCTTTTGAAGGATGTCGACACAATCTTAACCTCCTGAGTGTTTCAGGATATAGTTAAGATTGAGGGAGGATGTTAGACTAGGTATATTGTATATATACGTGTTGTAACACAATACCTGTACCTGTACGTTCTCTTCTATATATACATGACAGCCGTACCCGCTTAGGGTATCGAGCATTGTTCAAACCCTAGTTTGTCTAATACTGGGCATGTGCCCGGATTGGAATACAAGCTAGACTTTTCCATAAGATAGAAATTTATGGAAGAGATGGGGGAAGAGGAATGGGAGCAACGAACCATACCTTGACACTGAGCGTGCGAGGGGATAGGAGGTGTGTGGACGTCGGGCTGCTTATTCTGCAACAACTCTGTGCCGCGGGTCTTCAGATCTGATGCAAACCCGTCGGAGTCTGATGCGGAGGACTTGTGACGGCGGACGAGTCGCCGTCGATGATGTGCCGCGCAACAGCGGGGCTGCCCGGGAGGCGGACCTAGGGGACCGAGAAGCCGGAGGGGGGAGGCGGTGGCAGGGCGAATCTGCGGTGGGATGCTGGCGGTGCATCGGATCTGGACTGGACCGCCGCCAGCATCGCTCGTCGATTGGAGATGGCCGATAGAGGATTGAGGATCGGAGGAGCAGGATCCGAAGCAAAAACATGAGAGCATATGGATATTTTTGCAGAGAATTTTGTAACTGTGAGTACAGATTCCTCCACCTAGATCCGTGCCATTCATCTCAAATCCAATGGTAGAGGATCGTTTTTCTATTTTTGCACCTTATGGCCAGATTCTGTACTAGTCGTTCCCAGCCATACAGGTCAATGCTACCTTGAAAATGACCACATGAACAAATTTAATTAGTCTATAGAAGGTATGGTACTCGAATAGGAGAATGATAATTGATACTCCCTCCGTCCGAAAATACTTGTCATCAAAATGGATGAAAATAAATATATCTAGAACTAAAATACATTTAGATACATCAATTTTAATGACAAGTATTTTCGGACTGAGGGAGTACAAAGCAGCTAAAGGGCAACCCAATGAAGAGACCAAGTATACACCATTTTCACTGAACAGTCTGGAGATGAGGTGGCACCCAATGAAGCGTCAAGCAGCCTGCAACATTGTGTCCATGTGAACGATCCTCAAGCAATGACATCCTTCTTGATACAGCTAGCTGAAATTAACAACAAGCGGTTTACTATATCAAATTTCTAACAGAAAAGATTAAGTGGTCATGCACACACACAACTCACTTCAACAATTTGAGACCAGCTAATTGACATGTGAAGCTGGGCTGCCTGTTCTTCAAGATTTTTGTTATATCTCCAGGCCCATTTAAGCATATGATGTACAGATTCTTTTAACTCTTCTTTCTCAGACTCGCTCAATTGTGTGTGCAGTTTGTGACATCTCACTACTAGGAAAACCCTTACCAGTAACGCTGGTTTTTTGGTTATTAGTAGCATGGGCAGGCGCGCTACTGCTACGGCGCTACAACTATTTTTTAGCAGTAGCGCTTGTTTGAACCAGTGCTACTGCTATCTATAACTAGCAGTAGCACGCCTCTGTCCATCGCTACTGCTAATACTAGTAGTGTGCCCCTACAACCAACGCTACTGGTAAGCAGCGCTGTTACTACTCCAATACCCCACGCTACTGCTAGTATTTTCTTTTTTTATGTTGTTGTATTCGTATTTTTACAGGTTTTATACAATTACAACATGCACATACACAGAAACTATATGAAAAAGGAATGTCTCATCATCATCATCGAAGTGGTACAACATAGTCTCAACACAAATGATGTCGATCTCATCATCATCTCGAAATAGCGATACAAGTTAATGATCACATGTCTCTTACATTGTCACCGTAGACACATGTTTCATCATCTACCTAAACTATGACATACGAGATAAGAGCGATCACGATGATAAAAAACGGTATTATGTAGTAGTTTTTGCAGCAGCGCTGGTTCTGAATCCCCTATTGTGCTATGAATCTCAAGTAACTAGCTTCGGCTTCCGCTCTGCTATCAAACCATTTCTGGCTTCCGGCGGAGAAGCCAGAGACTTGGGCCTAACACTCTGGCCACTCATCATACACACTCGGAATATGCCCTACATACACGGCATACCACTTCCTCGCCATCGTTGATCTATATACCTGTCAACGGAACAGTTATGAAATAGAAACAACATATAAAGTAAACATAGTTAACAAATTTCATCGTATCGAAAGTAATTAACTAGAGCGTGGCACCATACATCTAATAGTTTCGTCGTACTGAGAGATTCGAAGTTTCATCGTACAGAAAGTAACAAGTAACTAAACAGACAAATTGTTTTTAAGTTGTGCACTCTTCCCATCTGTCCATATCCGGAGGGGTGGACCCAAGCTTAGTGAAAGGCGTCATGTCTTGACGCTGTAGGGCAATGCGGGTTCGGACGTCAGCTCGCGATATTGGGCCACCGTAGAACATCCCATTCTCTTCGAGGGCATCTTTCATGATGATGGACGCAATTTCCTGCTGGATCCGGTAGAAATCATTTCGAAGTTGATTATCCGGCACGGCTCCAAAGGCTTCGGCCCATCTCTGGATATGGGTATCGCATGAAGATTTCATGCAAAGTGATTGCACATCCCTTCTGTACTCCATCATTAGATGGATGATGTAGAATCCATCATTCTCACTTGCCGGTTGCTGGATGCAACAGAAGTCAGTCTTGTGGCCGAAACAATTCCCGGCCTTATTTGTTTTTTGCATTGGACGTAGCCACCCCGCATGCTGAAGCCTAGCATAGCTCTGTCCAGAACATACTTTATGTGTGTGTAATCTTTCTTCTGTATGTTCTTCGACGGGTCCAAATATAGAGCGCGGGAGTAACACGGGTAAAGAACGATGAGAATGGCACGACACCCCCCGCTGCGCAAAATACACGATCAAGTTAGCTTCCATGCGTGCAAAGTAATTATTGAAATGCACGTATGTGTTATAGTGCTATCCGCGGATGACTTACCTGGGATGATAAGGTAGGAGAATCGTTCGTTTGTCCTTATTACTGACCAAGAATTCTTCGATGTACGGACTCGCAAATTGATGGTTCGCGTCGTTGATTGACAAGAAACCCTCATGCATGTAGTATGGGTCCGCGACCGCAAGACCGGTGACTTGCTCTCTCGTGACGATGTAGTTCATGTGCAGCGCATACAGGCGGACGAACGTAAAATCGAGTGTCCTCATTTGAAACATCTGGAAGATGTAATCAAACCTCAGGAAGAAGAGGTCCGCGGGGCATGTGTGTACAGACATCTTGCAACTGCTCAACACATGAACCGTATAAAGTGGGTATCCTGGATCATCCGAGGCGAGGAGGCTTCTCTCTTTCGAAAGCACATGGTCATGGAGTCTCCTGAGATCCCCTGCTATGGCAGCTAGTGCATTCGCCGGTACCATTGGCTCTCCTGCGACATGGATTAATGGCGCATGTTTCATCGATACACGGTCAACCTTGGTCGAAGACGGCTGGCTGCTAGAACCAACATTGCCAGCTTTATTGGATTTTCTCGCCGCCGGTCTCTTCCTCTGCTTCTTCTTGGTGGGCTCAGGTGCTGGTGGGTCTGTCAGACCCTCCCTGAGCACCACCCCTAGTGTTGTTGGGCTCAGCATTGGACGACTCTGGCTAATTAGTTGAGTTTGGGTGGAGCTGGCATCTGGAGGCGTGTCCTGCGAGGATTGCATGAACAAAGACTTCTTGCACTCCCGAGGACGTTCTGGCTCTGGTACATGCATCTCATATTCATATGGTTGACTCATTGTTACTTCGTTGTCAAAGGCAGTATTGAAATATTGGTTAGGGTCATCGGCCTCCTCCATGTCATGATCCATATCCTCTTCCATGGGGCAGATGGCATCATCTGCCGGAACGGTTGGCCCTCCTTCATCATGTCTCTCGATCTCAGCAAGCAGCACAGACGATGGTTGTACTTG